>NC_056731.1:1215843219-1215923219 GCF_019279795.1 Protopterus annectens | reverse complement strand
ATGCGACTTACTAGAAAGTATGTTCAAAGAAAGGGGTTATCCTAGTAAATTCATTAAAGAAATTAGAGAAGAAGTTGTTTTAGCTAGGGGAACTAGATTTGCCCCTCTAGTAAGAAAAGAAAATGAGACTGTCAGTACAACTAGTACTAACAATGATAAAAAACATGAATGTTTCGACTTGGCTCTGACCTTGGAATATAATACTATTAATAGTAAAATAAAAAATATTTTTAATAAAGAATGGGATAGATTTATGGACCTAACAGAATTAGACCTAGGGGGTAATAATATGTTAAAAATAGTGTACAAAAATTCCTTAAGTATAAGAAATCTGTTAGAAAATAAGAATTCCTTGGATCCACAGGATAGAAGGAGAAAAGGTACCTATAAATGCGGAAGATGTGCCCAATGTGCCAATATATCTAATAGTAACACCACCTTCATTGACAGTAGAAATAAGACTATTGTCAATGAAAAGCATTTTTATAATTGTGATTCCACAGGTCTAGTTTATTTAGCTATTTGTAAAAAATGCCAATCCTTCTATATGGGGAAAACTGAAAGGAAATTAAAAAGAAGAATTTATGAACACCTTAATGACATAAAGAATTGTAAAGAAACTAATGCTTTGTATAAGCATAGTAAAGTATGTGTCCAAGCTAGTTTTATTTTCTCTGTATTAGAGCACACAGAAAAAGATATAAGAGGGGGACCCTGGGAAGAAAGGCTAGAATATCGAGAATTGTGGTGGCAAATGACATTAGAAGCCTACAATCCACCTGGTTTAAATGAGTACATTAGTATATTACCCATCTTAAAACTAAGAGCAGCTAAACTATAAATGGATTTATTCACGTTTTTATTTACTTATTTATATGTATATTTATTTTTATAACATTTTAACTGTACACACCATTAAATAGCCCCCCTTTTTTATAGTGGGTTTGGTGAAAAAGGTTTAGATAAATGAACCTAAATTAGAAAAAAGGATTATTTTAGAACAAGTGATTAGTTATAACTATGCTGGAAGTTTTTGGTGAGCCCTGTATATATATAAAGGATGTAACAAATGAAATGGCCACTAGATGGCACTGATTATCTGTTATTTATAATGCTTTATATCCAATGAATTTATCCCAATGGAATTATACATAAAACTTTTTAAATAAGTTTATTTTTAAAAAATTCTGTGGATATTTTTAAGTGGAATATAGCTAAGCATGTCCATGAGACATGGTTATAAAATTGTAAGAGCATAAGATTTGAATTTACAGGCACTTTTAAACATTTTTTAAATGATTTTTAAAGAAAATGTTTTAATCAATAAATTAATTGAATAATTGTTTTAATGAATGCCCTATAAAAGGGACTGGTTGGGGTTTATGTGATCATCTGATGAAGTCTGGTAATAGGACGAAAATGTATATTGTGAACAACGTTAATGTAGAGTGTTTTGTCTGGAGTTCGTTTCTTCTTGTGTTCGGAGAGTTTTACTAATAAATTCGTGGTTCCTGCATAAGATTTACTTTCTGGTTCTTCACTATTTTAATCCTAGCCAATTTCCCGTACTGAGAATTAAGCATGCTACCTCTCACCCATGCTGTAAACACCCTAACCATTACAGACCCAACACAAACGTAATGCTAAGGATCTGGTTTCCAACAAGTCACTTTAAAAATTAAAGATTACATAAGTCTATTCAAACATAAAGATTAAGTGCTTTCGTCCTACGATAACCAGGACTTCATTAGAATAATGAACTTAACAATCCATGCATTTACATACTGATATCATGGCCATTAAGAATTCAATTAAAACCCCAATTACTAAAATAAATACAAAAGTTAAAGGAAAAGCTGACATAAATATGTATAAGCTGAAAATCATCTCATTTAACCCATGGAATCACAGTGCACCAGTATGGTTGAGCCATCTGCCTGGATGAATGTGCTGGATCCCATACCACAGTGATCTATCTTTATAAGAATTTCTTCTAGTGCTAAACCCATCCATTTCTCCAGCTGTTGTTGAATGAAGCCACTGCAGTCTGAACCATCTGCTCTCTGGAGAACCTCGCAATTTTAGATTTTTTTCTATGGGATCTGTCCTCTTGTTGTTTTAATGCAACTTCCACATAATCAATCTTAGCTTCAGAAGATGAAGTACATAACTTCAGATCCTCATTTTCCTGTAGCAGGTTTTGTACAAGGTCTGATTGTTCATTCACTGCTACAGTGATTTCAGTCAAAATTCAATCATTCTCAATGATGTAAATGTCCACTCTTTCATTTATTCTTCTGACTCCACTAAAACATCTTTTATTGTTATTTCGGGTCTATATTAATATTGTCGAAACGGCATTACAGTGAATGCCGTTATGATGACAAATATAGAGCGAAATCCCAAAACAGTGAAACCCCAGGTCACAGATTTATTTCCTAGGAAAAAAATTGGTAGACCAACAAGACACAACGCACTAGTAAAAACATTTCAAAATGGGGAGCTTTGCACCCCACACCCCCCAATGTGGGGGACTGTGCCCCCACACCCCCCTAACTAAATATACCAACTCTGAGATTGCACTACAGTGAGGTAAAGGGTAATGTCACAGCTCAGGCCAAGTGATTTTTTTCCCCTAGGAAAGAAATCACTGACCTGAGCTTTCACTATTTTGGGATTTCGCACTATATTTGTCGTCAAAACGGCATTCGCTGTAATGCTGTTTCAACAATATAATATAGACCCATTATTTCTCCTTCTAGAGCTACCTGATGCAAATCATTTTTGCACCCTTTTGCCATGTTGCCAGTCTCCAGAGATTGTTTTTAACTGCAGGAACTGCTTCCCCTCAGGTATGAATTCTTCCCCTTTCCCTCTGAGGAATAGTTTACCAGTTTATAAATATGCCTACAAGATTGCAAAGTAAAGGAACTGCATGAGAACTGTGTTTTTAACTTTTTAACTGTCACAGCTGGGGAGAGCTCGGGAACTGCAGCCAGCTATGCCCACACCATACTGGAAATCCCAGTACCTTTGGTTTGTGGTTGAAAGTAATTGATTATAGCACTGGACAATGCAGCATATACAGTCTATTAGATGTAACCCACCATAGTAGAATGTATATTGTGGCTTTTGTTTACATAATTTAGAAAACACTGTGTTATGCAATTACTGTTGAAGATAAAGATAATGATCTGATTTGTACAAACATGTCATTATATGCTGAGCTATAAGGCAATGTAATGTTGAGGCATCAACTCGTCACAGGACCTCACCGTCCCTACAGTCTGCAGACATAATCTCTTAGTGTGTGCATTACTACTAAATCACACAAACAGCAGGGCAACACATCTGATGCATGTATGCCACATTCATTCCTGTCTCTGTCTGCACTTAATGTAATGTGGAATGAAGGGACGTTGGATGCAGTTATGAGTGATTAAGGCCTACAGGCACCTGTGGTGTGTTGATTTCTAAGTTATAGCCATATGCTTTGATGAAGAACTGGGTGTGCAGTGTATAGTAGCAAAGTGAGTGTTTAGTGCTTAGAAAGTGCTTATCTGTTCCAACTGTGGCCAAAAATAATGTCTGTACATTTGCAGAATCTAGGAAGCACTACTTGAGGTAGAGAGCTTGTAAAGAGACCATAAAATCACCATTAAGTAACTAAAATCAGTGAAATAGGTTTGTAATTGCCATGCACAGTTAACTCTGCCATGCACTGTATATGATAGGTACTGCAGCACTCAGGGAGGGACAGATATGTATCACCTTATTAAAGATATGTTTCAGAGGAACCATTACAGTATGCTTAATAATTTAGTGCAGGTTAGCAGCCAAGACACCAGACCCAGTTTCTTTAACTTATTAATATTTTCAATTACTGCCAGTCTCTTTTTCAGAAAAAAAAATACTTAGCAAGCATGTTAGTAGCATTTTCATTTAATTTAGGGGTCAAAGGCAAAAGAAAAGGCTGTAGTTGCTCCATGACTGCTTTAGTTTGCATTGATCAGTTAATGGATAAGTAGATCCTTTGACAAAAACAGAATGTATTCTCAGTATCATGTCTTCTGGATATGTTATGTGATCTGCTTCTATAATTCTTAATGTACTGGTACTCTCATAAATGCCTGTTGTTTTCCTCAGCTTTTTTGTTGGATGTGCCTGGTTAAGTACATACCAAAGGGGCATTGTACTCAATTATAGGTCTGCTGCATGCTGAATATAGTGGAATTATGACGTCCATTGATATAAAAACCATACATTTGTTTTAAGTTGCACAACATAAAATTATTTCTTCACTACTGTAGACACTTGATGGTCAAAGGCTAAATTATTGTCTGTGGCTTGTTTTGTTTTGAGTTAGCTCTGTACTTCTTCCTGGTCGGTACAGATGCCTCTATGCAGCTATTAACATGCTTGTACAGGGTTTCTATGAACAATTCCACATAGGCAACAGTGTTCTCAGGATTTATGGGGACTTGAAATTTTGCCAGGTCATCATTTAATAGTAAGAAGTTAACCTCAGAGTAATTCCTGAACATGTCAAGATTGGCTGGAGTTCTGGGTTTTATTTTTACTTCAAAGTAGACAGTTTCATGGTCTCTCCTTACCAGAGAAGACATTACACTAGGGGGTGTGAAGCACTCTTCCAGATAAGTAAGGACCAGATCCAGTATGTTTGCTTCCCTGGTTGGAGTATTGACAGTCTGGTCCTGGCAGTTTATGTTTACAAAACTCAGGAATCTGTGCCTGCACATTTGGTTTTGTATATGATTCCTTGTTAATATTGGGGTAATTAAAGTCACCTGTGAATATGGTATTAGGTTGGATTTGGAGTGTTTCCAATAAGTTTAACTACATTTTATGGGTTTCCTGGGTTATAGAGGGGGACCCATAGCTTGCAAGGAAGTGGTATGGCATTTTGCCTATGGTGATTTGAACATGGAGGAACTCAAGTGCATTTTCCTGTTGGTCCAGCCATGAGGTATATTTATTTTTGATGTAAATTGAGACACCTCCACCTTTAATCCCTGTCTGTGTAGCAGTTGGTCTAAATGTGTGGAAGGCATTATAGCTTTGCTGTATCAGTGTGCTCTCTGTGGCTTTAAGCCATGTCATAGTGACTGTGTAGACGTCAGCATTCTCTAAGGTGAGGAAAGCTTGTAGGGAGAGGAGTTTCTTGTTTAGACTCCTAGCATTGAGCAGTAACGCCTTTAGATTTTCTTGGTTTTGATTTGCTATGTCAGAAGTACTTTCAGTTTGGCATTGCCTAAAAAGGGCACTATAGGTAGGACAATGTTTTAGTTCATATTCAAAAGCATAGAGAAGAGAGGTGAAAACCATTCTTGGCAAAGCAGCATGGTCCATTGATCATCTCTTTCCATGCTGACAAATATTGCACCCCCTTAGAATGACACCAGAAACTAAGCCAATTATTAAACTCAGTCATCTTTTGTTCATATTGTGGCATCATCCTTGGAGTAGGTAAAATGCTGCTCAGTGCTAGGCACATATCAGCCTGGGACACACATTGCAAGAGCTTCATGATGTCTCTCTTCATATAGTATTGTGAGGCACGTCTCAGGTTATTTACACCCACCTGGACCATGACTGAGTCATACTGGTACTTATGGTCCAGTGACATGAGTGCGTGTGTAATGTGGTGGATCCTGGCTCCTGATAAACAACTGATCATGACTTTCTCCTTACTCAACCTGGTGAGAGGGACATCTGTTTGTACATCAGTGGTAAGTGAAGTATAGTGGATCATGGACAAATGTTAGCCTTATTAAGGTACCAGTTCTGAAAAGAGCTACTAGCAGCAGGCCCACTGAGTTACTGAATAGTGGCTGCTGGCCAGAAGCATTGGCACCTTTTTTTACTGACAGGATACAGGAAGTTCCATGTATTAAGTCTCACACAATTGTTTGAGATCCAAAGCTAGGCTTGGGAGGAAATTCACATAACATCCATACTAAACAAGTATTCCAGTCTCCCTGTTATTACTGAGAAAATTGATTCAGAAATGTCTAGCATTACTTATGAGGCATTATGTGAAAACAAGATTAAATCAGTCATATGATCATGGGTGATCCTAGTAGCAGATGAAGCTAGGTGGTCTGACCACCTAGTAGTCATTTGCCATTTGATCTATATAATAGCCGACTGATGTTTTCTCTGTCTATAATGTGTAACGTGCATCGATCCATCAAATTTGTTAGCTTGGGCTTGTAAAGAAGCCACCTATCCTGACCATTGAACCTTTAGCCATTTGAGCTGTTTGGTTGTTAGATAAGTTCCCTGAAGCAGAGTAATAACCGATCTGATAACTGTGCAGCAAAATTCTGTGACAATGTGAAAAGTGATTTACCCTCTGATGTTCAATGTGGCCATTTGATTGTGACTACTCCCTTCCTGTGGAACTTGTGTTGCCACCTTTAAGATGGAGAAAGAAAAATACATTACAGTACATAGAACAGATAATGAAACATACTTTTGAAGAGCAACTGTATTGTATCCGTAGCCAAGTAAATTCAGAGATAAGTACACATTTATGTAGGGGGGCTGTGGACATAGCAACACTGAAGAAGCAGATGCGTAATTGTAACACAATTAGAGTTTACTGTTCGTCCCTCTGGAGCATCTCCCTCCATTTTTCTGTTTTCTCCCATGGTATCCTTTCCTGCAACTGTTCTCAGTTGCCTCTTCTAATGTCTCCATACCTCTGTATATAATAGGTTCATAGGTTCATACTAGGCTATCTGCCCTAGGGCATTTATAAGCCTAGCCAGAGTGTGCTTGTCTTTCGCCATCCATTTTAAATTAATTTTGCTATGCCCTTTTTCGAGGTTAGTATACTGTGCCTCTATCTAACAGTGACACAGAAGTGATACCCGGGGTAAACCTACGATCGTCCATCCACTCATCAAGATTCCTCTTGAAGAGAGTCAATGAGGGACTCTGCCTAACCTGGACTGGGATTTTATTCCAGAGTGAAGGGAGCCTCTGGGTTATGAATCTGTCCCTTCAGCATGTCCTATTTATTTCAGTGCTGAGGTTCAAGTCTCTCGAGCGCGTAGATCGATGGGATTTGGATTTTCTGAGGTGCAGCATGTCCATTAATTCCGTGTTGGACATGGCTTTATATGTCAGGCACGGAACGCCTCTGAGCAGGCAGTATGCCACTGAGTAGAGCTGGAGTTTCTTTAACCGGGCAGCATATGGCATCTGTTTGAGCCCTTTGATCCTCTTGGTGAGGTACTTTTGGGGTCTTTCCAGTTGCTGCAGGTGTCTGGTAAGGTACATCCCAAAAAGGGCATTGTACTCAATTATGGGCCTGATGAGGGATGAGTAAAGAGGCACGATGACCTCCCCTGATCTAGATGTGAACCCCTTCATGATTAGGTGGGCTATATAAAATGTTTTTCTAACCACTTTGGCCACGTGGTTGTCAAATGAGAGATTGCTATCAACTTGGGTCCCCAGGTCCCTAATTACTTCTTCTGTACTTAATGGATTACCACCTATGTGGTAATTTGTGGGCACTTTGTTTTTGCCAAAGGGGATGACTATACACCTTTTGGCGTTTAGCTTGAGGCCATGGCTCTGGCACCAGTTGTCTGTTTCTATGAGGCCCATTTGGAGGATGCTTGTGTCGGCTGGAGTGTCGATTATGGCACCCAGTTTGCAGCCATCTGCGAACTTGGTCAGCCACAGTCCTTCCGTGTTGGCCTGGACCTCCAAGAAATATATACCAAACAAGAGAGGTCCCAGGACTGAGCCTTGTGGGACGCCACTTGTAACTGGTTTGGAGTCTGACATGGCTCCAGCAATTCTAACCATGTGGGTTCTGTCCTTGAGCCAGTTTGCAACCCATCTAGTGACACAGGGGTTTATATTTAAGCTGGTGAGCTTATCTATAATGCCCGAGTGGGGTATTGTATTGAAGGCTTTTGCGAGGTCCAGGTAGGCTGTGTGGACCACCTTCCCCTCGTCAATGGCATTGGTGACTGTTTCAAAGAAATCGACCAGCTTTAAGAGGCAGGATCTGCCCTTAACAAAGCTGAACTGGGTAGGATCCAATATCTTTATTTATGAGGTCCATGATGATCCTTTCCATAGCTTTGCAGACCAAGCTAGTCAGGCTTATGGGGCAATAGTTTCCAGGATCCGTTGAGGCACCACCTTTGTGGAGAGGGACCACTGTTGCTGTACGCCACTCTTTGGGTACATATCCTGTACTAAGGCTGAGATTGAACAGTAGTTTTATGTTTGGGTTTAGCTCTTCTTGGAGTTCATGTAGGATGCAGCCCGGGACACCGTCTGGTCCCATTGATGCTGTGTTTTTTGCTTTGGAGAGGGCGGCTCTTACCTGAGCATGTGAGATGTCAGGGGGGCAGCACTCTACTGGGATAGATATTTGCCCTTTTGGTGGGGGGGGGGGTTTGCGCTGAACCTGTCAGCTAGGATGTTGGCAATGTCTGTGGGTTCGATGTATTTTTTGTCATTTTGGACTAATTCTGAGCATATCTGGGAATTCTCACCCAGGTTCCTAACATAACTAAAGAAAGCCTTGTGATTATCCTTAGTGTCCTGTGCAATTTTTCTCTCGAAGCTGGCCTTAGACGATTTTATGAGTGCCCGTAGTTTTTTTCTAATACTGATCAGAGATGCCTTCCCTTTTTGGGATTTTGCTCTATCATGTTATCTAATGATATGCTGCTATCCCTGTAGCATAAACCATCTCAGTCATTATGGCTACATTTTAACCAAAAAGGTCTGCTAAGCATAATTCCATTTTCCATCCATATTTTGACTTTATAAACGGCTTACTGAACTAAATATTGTAACATATTTTTGTATCTGTTAATATATATATAAATATATATATATATATATAAATATATATATATATATATATATATATATATATATATATATATATATATATATATATAAATATTCATACATCGACCTCTTAGTGCAAGACATCTGGACAAAGCCATAAATAATGGGGAAAAGGTCCAAAAATAGGGATACAAATACTGTTCTTATAAACTTAGAAAGTTGATAGAATAACAAGTTTTGCATTAATATGTATTTTCTTCTTCTTTCGGCTTTTTCCTGGTTAGGGGTTGCGTGATCACCTGTCAGCTCATGATTGGCAGTGGAGTTTTATGGTGTCAAGTTGCCAGCCCGGCGCCCATCCTTCCACAGATGGCACACACACATGCACACACCTAGGGCCAATTTAGAGTGTCCAGTCCAACTGCATCATGTCTTTGGGAGGAAACTAGAGCACCTGGAGGAAACCCACGCAACCACAGGGAGGACATGCAGACTCCACACAGAAGGCACCCCAGTCAAGGATTGAACCGGCGAACCTCTTGCTGTGAGGTGGCAACACTAACCGCTGCACCACCATGGCCGCCCATTAACATGTATTTTCTGAAAGGTATGAATTCTGATACCCAAATATCTGTCATTATTTTCAGGCTTCAATCTACAATAATTGCAGAAAATCAAAACTTTTATGAACAGCAGACGAAAAATATGAGGTAAAAAACTTGATATTCTTTGAAAATATGGACAAGTGAGATATGTACATTTTACAGCATATCATTGTATATGTAAATATGTTTGTTCATTTCTTATGTGAGCCTATTAACCCAGGCTGTACCTGCAAATTGTCCATTGAGATCAGTACACTAGCTTTGTAAACAAATATAAATAAATACATAAAATAAAATTTTAACAAGGATATAAAAAAATCAACAGGAGGCAGCTAAGTGACAAAGGAAATTGAATGGCATAGAGAAGCCTGTTTTTCTGAATGGGTCTTCAAAAATATCCTGGGGATAAGCTAATCAGTCTTTTGCCAAGGCTGAAAAACAGCCCCCCAGAGAGTGAACCCTGGACTAGCTGAGATAGAGTGTGAATTACATCATCAGCTAGTAGAAACAGCAATGAGGGCTGCCATGGAAACCTTTTCTGCAAACACGGCTGTGCATATGGGAAAGTGAATGTATTCTTTGACTTGGAATAACTTAGAATACATTCATTGATAATATTAACTTTTACTTTTGCTTTTGTGGTGTTTTTTCCTCAACTTTTGGTAGGGCACACATTAAGTGATAAGTTTTAATGGATTTTTGAAAGTCATTACAAGTGTTGTAAGTCATTTGCAATTTAAAATGGATTATTACATTTCTTGAGAACATGCTTCTTCATTTGAGTTGCTAACAATGAATCCACTGCCATCTATTGTATCTATTTCGAGATCCTGATATGTTAGTGTGCAAAAGAGCTAGAAAACACTTGACTAAGCTAAAAGAACTATTTGATAATCAGATGTCTCTGAATCAAGACACAAAAAATGAATAGGCTGTACCAACGTTTGGAAAACCATCAGTGCTTTCTCAGTGGGAATATCCTTATAGATAATAATATGGCTGTGCCACAATTTTCTTCAGAGGTGTAGCTTACTATTCTTACACTCAGAGCCATCTCCTGATCTGGCACCCTTCAACTTAGAGGTGAGGAGCAAAACTAAACAAAAAAAAAACAAAAAAAACTCTTCTCTCCTTTTAAACTGTAGCAAACTATTTGCTACATTAACAGCTGCTACAGTTTATGTCACACACTTCAAGTCTGTCTGCACATAGAATATCAACATTCATTTCTGAATGCTAGTATGAGCCGAATTCTGAATAGGATTTGCTGATCGCAACCCCAACCCATCGCAACCAGAGCAGTTGTCCCCTTTGCCCCACCCTAGCTACACCTTTGGTCTTCATTATTGTCTGATCCTGATAACAATAGAATTTTATCAAATATTCAGGCTGCTAGAAAGGACAACTATGATTTGCCTGTTGTATGCAAATATTCTTGGATTAGAATATTAATTAAAAAGCCAGTTTGTTAGAATGTTGCCAATAGCGTATACATGCAAAATATGCATTTTCCCAGCTTATTTTTTGATCAGTATATAGATGCATATGCTACATGACAAACATAATGCAGTCACAAGTGTTTTTTGAACCAGTGTTATGATATATAGTATGCACTTCCTTTTGAAGTTAAGTGGGATGTCACACTTGTGGGTATATGTGAAGTATTAGTTTAAAGAACAGATATGTCTTTAAAGGAGATATCAGTGTGTCATGTAGCCCTGCATTTTGGATCAGTTTCATGCTGAGATGAAGTATGTTTACTGACTCATTTGACAAAGTATATACTTTTATATGTACAAATGCTACAGTTACTCAGCAGAAGCCTAGCCGTATGGTTAAGTGGGATTCAAAGGTCTTGCTTGTTGAGGTTAGGCCTAGTCAGGGGCTGCCAAGTGCTCTATTCATGAGATCACAGAAGATAAACTGAAAGCTTGGAACAAACCTTACACTGCTGACAAATTGAAACATCTAACAGCTTCTTGTAGTGTCTGTCAGAGTGAATTTCTCATTCAGCTATCAACAAAACTGAGGTAGGCAACTCAAACTCTGTGTTCAGATTATCCTGAAGCATATACAGTTCTACAGGTTCATACTGCTGTTTGCCTGCATAAATATTTCTTATGGCATATACTCAATGCAACTGGAACTTATTTAGAAAAAGTGATATATTTATTTGCTGGAGACCTCAATACCTCAATATCTTCTTTCAAAATGCTATGAGCATGCAGTTGTGTGTATGTTGACATTTGCTCAGTCTGCCCAGTTGCTTAAATGGAAGACTAATAAAATACCAAAGATGATCTGTCTTGTGCCAAAGGAAAAAATGTAAGTATAATACCTGCTACCTAGGCACTTACAGCTCTCATCTGATACATCGCAAAGGATATTACATATGCTGGCAAAAAATACTACATTCTTTGAAAGGTGTACATGCACTATTTTGATAGCAAATATTAAATTTAAAGAAATATGCTGTTCCTTTATGAAGCCAGCTGCTCAAAATTTAAGTTTGAGCAGACACAAATATTAGTTTGGGTGACCAACCATAAAGACTTTTTGGATGAGATTTCATTCTCCTCAAAGTATGTCTGTTTGGAAGCCATGATTATAAGGAGAATTTTTCCTTTAGCTTCATTTTAACATTTATCTCCTGTATCCAATAACATACTGAAAAGGAGGCTAGCTGTACATTGAAAAAGATAAAAATAATGAGAAGCTGCAAAGTCACAGGGAGATACTACCACTGATTCTATGCTCATTCATAATTTTAGGCATTTTAAGTATCTGTAATAAAATACCACCAAGACCACAGATCCAAGAAGTAAGCAAATTTAATGTAACACTTAGTGCCTCGGCTTACACAGCCTTCCAAGAGTAAAAACCCTACAAAATACTGTTTGCTTATATACAGCATATTTCACAAAACAATTAATCAATTAAGCATACAATTCAAATCACATACTTCCAATTACATTCTTTGTTGATAATAAAAAATTAGAGTCCCCTTGGGAGTCATTTCTTGACATCACACAATTCTAACCCTGATTCTCTTAGTGTCTTGGAAAAATTGCAAGTTGACATAGGTGAATGTGTGTCTTTAAAAAACAAACTCTTAAAAAAGAAACCCTGCTGATTTTAAAGTATGGTACTTTGGAGCCTCAGGGACTCAACAAAGTCTGGCTGTAATCAGACCTGTAAGATAAAATCTTTATGGCCTAAACCAACCCATTTAAATTCAGCCTATTTTTCAAAATTAGCTAGACTGAGATTAACCTCTTCCCTTCCAGAATTATCTGTTAAAACATATACAGTTATTCAGTTATAGTAATACTGTCATACATGTATATCTCTTTTCTGTCCAGCAGGACCGGCTGTTGATGCATTTTTAACAAAAGCAACTTTACAAATACATTTTTAACACAAGCATCTGTACAAATCAGTGTGATAGTCAAATTACATTAAATTCCTTACAAAACTCCAGCTAGCTATGCTGACATATGTCACACGTGCACTGCCCTACTCTCCCTGGCACAGATGGAACTACCTTATATCATCACATCCCCCGCCCCTGTGAAAACTAAAGCTAGCTTTTCAAATGACCCTGGAAAAATGTTGCTTGAGAGAAATGGCCCTTTCTGGGAACATATTTGTCTAGGGTTCCTATTACGAATTTGAAGAGGCTGAACATCGAATGGCTTAAACATCGGAAATGCCATTCATCAATGTGATTTTTGTGAGATCGCAGTACAGTGAAGATTAGAATATTTGTCCTTTCCTCACTGTAGTGTGAACTTGGAGTTGTTATATATAATTAGCGGGGGGGGGGGGTTGGAGGTACAGCCCCCCCCCCAAATTAGTGAGTTTGAGGTCCGGCATTTTTGGCCTTTAGACCATTCAATGTTTAGTGTCTTTGGTGTTCTAATATAGACCTTTTGCCTATACCCTGTCATGAAAGCCCATCTGCATTGGCATTGTTGACCCCACTACGGTACTGCACTGTCATGTCATATGCCTGTAACCCTAGACTCCACCTTAATAAGTTGGAATTTTGCTGGCTGGCATGATGTAGCCATGTTAAGGGATTTTGGTGTGTTCCTTCCATACAGATAAGGGTGAAGTTTCTGCAGTACCCATACTATGGCAAAACATTCTTTTTCTACAGCTGCATAACATTCCTCCCTGGGTTGGAGTCTATGGCTGAGATATACAACTGGGTGCTCTTCTCTCTCTGAGGAAACTAGGCTGAGTACAACCCCACTCCATGGTTTGAAGCATCTACCTGCACAACAAATTCTTTGCTGTAATCTGGACTGGCTAACACAGGGGATCCTTCCAAAGCCCCTTTAAGCTTTTGGAATACCTACTCACAGGCTGGGGACCACACTACCTTATCTGGTGTGTTTTCCCTTGTCAGGTCTGTGAGGGGAGCAGCTATTGTACTACAATTGGGAACAAACTTTCTATAGTATCCCACTGTCCACAAGAATGTCCTCGCCTGCTTATTGGTAACAGCAGCCATGCCTGAATAGCTTCCACTTTGGCAGGTTCTGGCCAGATCTTACCACTCCCCACACCATATCCCAGGTGGGAGACCTCTGCCATACCCACATACTGGGCTTAATAGTCATCCCTGCCATTTGCAGTCTGCCCAGGTCCTCCCTAACATGCTAAAGGTGCTCTTGCCAGGAATAGCTGTAGATGGCAATATCATCCAGGTAAGCAAAGGCATAATCTTCTGCTGCTGCTAGGATACAATCTACCAGTCTCTGGAAGGTTGCTGGGGCATTTTTCATCCCAAAAGGCATCTTCGCGAACTTGTATAATCCAAAAGGAGTCACAAAGACTGATCTGTCTCTAGTGATGGGAGTTAAGGACACCTGCCAGTAGCCCTTGGTCAGATCAATAGTGGCCAGATACTTAGCTCTACCCAGCTGCTCAAAGGCTTTATCTGTCCTAGACATGGGGTAAGCATCTGACCTGGTGTGACTGTTTAATTTTCTATAGTCCACACAGAACCTGGTGCTGCCATCTTTCTTTGGTACCAGCACCACTGGGGAGGCCCAAGGACTGCTGGACTCCTGGATTACCCCCAGTTCAAACATTTCCCATATCTCCTCCCTCAGAGTCTGACTCACTCAGGCACCCTGTAAGGGGCCTGCTTGATAGGTCTTTGGGGTCCTGTATCCACATGGTGCTGCACCAGGTGGGTGTTCCCATGTTTCCCAGTGAATATGCCCCCAAACTTCTGCAACACTGCTCAGATTTCTCGAATCTGGGTAGGGGATAGCCCCTGGCACAGTGTTACCCCTTCCACTTAGGTGTCAGTCCAAGCCTCACTGAGGAGATCAGTCCCCAGATACCCCTCAGACTCCTCCTGCCATCCACTGCAAATACTCAGCACCAGGTCCTCCCTATGATGGTAAGGCTTTATCATGTCAACATGATACAATTTGTGCCCCTGCCTCCTGCCTAGCAGGCTTACCATGTAATTAACATAACTGACCTTCCTTACCACTTTGAAGGGTCCCTCCCAAGCTGCCTGCAGCTTATTGTGTCAACAGGAATGAGTACCATAACCTGCCATTCCACAGCATACTCTCAGGCTCAAGCATTCCTGTCATACCAGACGTTTTTCTGAAGTTGGGCTCCTGCCAGGTTCTTCTGGGCCAAGGCCATGAGCTCCCTAAGCCTTGTTCTGAGGTTTAGGACATATTCCACAACAGACTCCTTGTGTAATTCACTCTGACCCTCCCACTCATCACAAACCATATCTAAAGGCCCCCTCACCCTATGCCCATACAGAAATTCTAAGGGTGAAAAACCTGTGGATTCCTGGGGTACCTCTCTGTATGTATGCAAACAGCAGATGGGGAAAACATTTGTCTCACTCTCTCTTAAACTGGTTTGCTAATGCCTGTAGCATGGTCTTTAGGGTAGAGTTTAACCTCTCCACAAGACCATTAGTAGGGGTGGTCTTTAGGTGCTTTATCACACAGTGCTTCTATAGATAAGTCAGCAGGTCTAACATGGAAATTTGCACCTCTGTCAGTTAGTATTTCTCTTGGGAAACGTACCCTGCTAAAAATCTCTAACAAGGCATTTTCCACTTTCTCTGCCTCAATGGAGGAAAGAGCCACCACCTCAGGGTATCTAGTACCATAATCTACTACCACTAGGATATACGTCTTCCCTATGGAACCTGGGTTACTCAAAGGCCCCACAATATCCATAGCTACCCTTTGAAATGGCTCTTCAGTCACAGACAAAGGCGTCCAAGGAGCTTTGACCTTGTCTTCTGCCTTACCTATCTTTTGGCACTTATCACAGGTTCTGCAGTACCCTGTTACATCCCTTGTAATCCCAGGCCAATAAAAGTTCTGCAGAATACATCTCTTGGTATGCTTTACACCTATATGACCTGCAAAAGGAATGTCATGGCCTGTGGCTAGGAGTGTCAGATAGTAGGATCTGGGCACTATCAACTGCTGTATTACATCTCCCTCTAGCCTGCCCTGAGGGGTCCACTCTCTATACAGTAACCCTTTGTTGCAGTATACAGACTCCCCTTTTCCTTGAGAATCAGGTGCCTCCTTAGCTGTCTCCATCATGCCTTGTAAGGTAGTGTCCCAAAGCTGAGCCTGTCTCACCTCTACCTTTGTGACCCTACCCAGCTCCCTGATATCTTCTGACAGCAGTAACTCACTGTCATCCTGGGTATTACCACTCACCTCTGTCCTTGCAGTCACCCTGCCCATGGGAACATCAGTACCTACCAGAATCTGTGGCTCACTTTCAGGCTCACTGCTACATGGTAGCTCCCTACCTTAAATAGCCACATCACCAGCCCCAGTTTCAGGTGTGTGGTCTGTCCGAGTCTCCCACATGCCTGTCTCCAAGCCTGACTGCATGCACACAAGGTAGTGCATTATCAAAATCATTCCCTATTAAGACATCTGCAGGGATATCCTCAAACACACCTACCTGCTTGCTTCCTTTTCCACCCTCCCAGTCAAGGTGTTTCCTGGCCAAAGGTATTTGGAATGGGGTCCCTTCTAAAGCTCTGACTGGAGTGGGCTCCCCAAGCAAGTACTGCTTCTCTTTAACCACTGCAGGCTTCACAATGGTTATGTTAGAGGTCATGTCTCTCTCTCTCTCTCTCTCTCTCTTAGCGGTGGCCTGTCTTCCATTCACTAAGATAGGATACAAACTCCAGTTATAGTTTGGTGCTCCTGTTGTCTCCAGACAATATACCACTGGCATGCTGTTATTCCCACTTGCTGGCTTCCTCACCTTTTGTTACTCACTTTGTTTCAGTGGACATTTGTATGCTACATGGCCCTACTGGTTACATTTAAAACATCTAATTCTTGATCCTGGCTGTGTAGCTGAACTAGTGGTTTCCCCTGTTAATGGACTCTGTTGGCATGGTTTAGGCTGCCCACCATGGGTTCCCTTATATCCCTGTGCAGCACTGGGTACCCCCTTCTTGAGCAGTGGTACCCTGCTTGCTAAGTAGAGATCCCCTATTCTCCCCAGCTCATCTGCCGACTTACACTCCCGGTCTGTCAACAAGATTCTCATGTCCTCAGGCAAAGTGCTAAGGGCTTGTTCACTCACAAAATGTCTGCCAGCCTTTCAAAAGTGGTGACCTGATACCCACTCATCTACCTATGAAAATAAGTGCTTAAGTCAGCAATATAATCACATACACTTTGATCTGCCTTGCTTCTATGCTCACGAAACTTTTTTCTGTAAGCTTCAGATGTTAACTTAAAACATTCCATTACCTTTATCATAGTTTAAACAATCAGTATTAGACAATTTAGAAACATGAGTTACAGCTTTAACATGGAGTAAGGGGGTCAGGAACCGTACCCAGAGCCCTTGGTCAGCATTATACTGTCTACATACTCTTTCAAATATATGAATAAAACTATCAAAATTATCACCTTCTGTATACCGTGGAAGAACTTTACTGAGATTTGTTGCTTAAGGAGTTTAATTATTCCCTTCCCCGTTCCCTCCATATCCCTACTGAAGTGTCAGCATGTCCCTCTCATCAAACAAAACACAGTGTCTAGTAGAAATGGAACAGACTACAAAAATAAATGAAAAACTGGCAGGCAAAAGTAGCGTAAAATGTTTAATTCAAAACTTGACTTAAAATACAAAGAGATAAAAGATGAGCGCTTTCATACCAAGGTACTTCATCAGATCTAACTCAAACCAGTCTAACCATCATTAAATATGTTAATGTTTAAGACCACATGACCTTAATAATGGCTTAACTAGAATATGATCATTAAGCCCTTTCCCATTAGTTGCTTGTAGAATGGTATTCCATTTTATCTCAAAACACTCAGTGTAGGTTTTCACATCTCCTCCTCTCAACCCATGCTTAAACATTTCTAACACCATGAATTTAAACCAATGATCAGTTCCTGCACACTTCACCTGTTTGAAGAGGGCATTTCTCTCCATACATCTGCTAATAGCATATAAATGCTCTGTAATTCTGTCTCTGAGACACCGGTTAGTTTTACTGATGTAAAAGGCTTTACAGATTTCACAGCTTGCACAGTATACTAGATTACAACTGTTAGAGTTAGCATATAATTGAACATTAAAGACAATGCACAAATTGGTCATCTATTTTAATGTACCTACAAATATTACAATGATGGTCAGGATGTGTGCCAGTTCTGCATCCATTTGTGTTGGTGTTGGTGTTGGTATGAGCTAGAGGTCTGTAACATAACATTTTCTTAAGGGAGGGATGATTCTTAAAACAAAAAGAGGGCCTATCACCTAATAATTCCTTACACTTCTTGTCTGATGTCAACACCCTCCAGTGCTTGTTGATTATATCACAAATTAAACCAGTGTCATTCGAAAAAGTGAGGTTCATCTGTATCGGGTGACTTAACTCACTAACTTTAGTATTACCATGTGCTGTCTTATTCTCAAAGAATGGTTTCATATGGGTGTCTCTCAACAGAATAGTATTATTCTGTACCATGGTGATTTCAGTGCTATCATAACCTCTATCCAAAAAATGAGAGGTCAAATTATTAAATGAATCATACATATCACTGTCTCTCGTATGGAGATGTGCTGCCTAAAAAATTGTCCTCTCAAGATGTTCCATGTCCTGGGTGCATACTCCAAGCATGGTTCACATTATTTTTCTTACAAGGTTTGTTAAACAACTCAGTTTGAAAACCTCCCCAGGCCTTAGATACTGTGACATCCAAGAAAGAAATGCTCTCAGCGGAGTAATCATAAGTAAAGCAGAGAAGGTCTGTGGTATCATTTAAATATTGTACAAATTCATGCAGTACTTCAGCTTGATTGCCCATACAAAAAAATATGTCATCCTTAAAATGACCATAGTACAAAATAAACTTAGAGAAAATGTCATCATCACAAAACACATGATCAGATTCAATTTAGCCATAACAATGTTGGCATAACTGTTTGCACAAACTGTGCTCATGGCTACTCCCATGCATTGAAGGAAAAAGCTATCTGTGAAAACAAAAGCATTGTGTTTCAGAATAATTTCTAAAAGGCTACAAATTAAGTAGACCTTTTCATTAGTATAACCTGAATGCTGACTTAAAAACAGCCTGGTCTGGGAGGGGTAACGTGTAAAGAAGTTGTGATTTTAAAAGGGCTACTTAGAATTTTATGGCATCCTACTATTTTAAAAAAATATAAGGACATATAGTTATACAACAATTGTAGATATAGTTTCATGTTATCCACATACTTGGACACCCTGTCAAATGCATAATGAAAGTAAAAGACCGGGGAAGAGAGAAAGCAGGGAACACATATAGGAACAACATATAGAAGTATCTATGTTGTGGGAAGGCAAGGCATCCATTTTTCGTGTGGTTAGGATCCCCCTTTACTTTATATAGAGAAAGGGTGAGGGGGGAATGGGGATAGACAGAAAAAAGGGAAAGAAAGGGGGTTAGGTTAGTGTGTACGGGCAGACAGACACATACAGAGCAGAACAGTACAAAAAAATGACTGTATAGGCACATATGAGATTAGTAGAGGCACACAGTGGACAAATGGTGACAGGGAATGTTGGACAATGCACAAGGTATAGGGTTTGATACAAGAGGAAAAAAGTACAAGAGACAGAGGGTAGGCTGAGATATGAGCTGTATAGTTAAGTCTGTTGTCTGGCCCAGAACTACACTACTGTGATCCATCACCAAGCAGACTGTAATATGGGTATCACCATCTTTGGCAACCTAATGACCAGGGCCACTTGGGTGAAACCACTACAGCAGGCTGTCCATTCTGTCCATATGCATGTCCACTTTTATCTCAACTACATCCACTACCCCCTGCTAAAGCTATGGCTGGTCCACCATGGGCAATTATTTTGGGATAGCTGCCTGAGGATGTTGAGAGCTCCCTACAATGAGGTGCTGCCAGCCCCATCACCCTGCCTAGCTATAGCCTCAGCAGGAATGAGTTGGGGTTGTACCACCTGCTGTGTACATATATTATTTGGACCTGCAGAGATGAGACACAATAGGAAGTTTGCTCAAAGCAAATCTATCCTACGCGTGTGATAGCGATACACAGCACAGGCCAGTATCTCTCAGTACAACTAACCTTGCATATCCACTAGTCTTTCCTGCCCTGCAGTAAGTGACATGGTTCATGCCTTATTCTACTTGTGCTGAAAGAGAAAAGGTCACATCAGAGAACTTTGACAGGCTTAATGTAAAATGTCAGAACAGCAATTATAACCTTCAGTCTCATACCTATGTATCATTAGCTGCAGTCTGTGCAGTAGGGAGGTGTGTGTCCCCTGCATATAAGTTAACATACCTGCACTGATCTGATACTTATATATACAGGGGCATACAGTTTCTCATGGCACCCTAAGATGGTTCACTATAACCACACCCTATAACAATTCCCTGCAGGAATGCAGAATAAATGTAGCTGGTATATTACACTATGTGCCACAACCACCTCGTCCAAACAAAGAAGGAAGACACAACAGCTCACATACATTTGCCATGCTGTGTGAGACAAAACCTGACTGCAGCAAGAGTAATGGCAGGCACTTAAAATGCCATTTGAAGCATTGTTGCCTAACTTCTTCTTCCCATATATGGAGCTTATAAGGGTGGCAGCATTGTAGGTCATTATAACAATGCTTGGACTGCTGTACTGATCTGGTAATGCCTGTGGTTCTAGTTGGTAACTCAGTCAGGTCATACTAGGCATTAACTTTCCAGAATGGAGTATCATAGGGGCCCAGTAGACACTTCTTGATGTGTCTATGAGGGAGCTAAAACATTATCTTGTTATCTTTAGTGCACCAAGCAGAAGTTGTCTGCTGGACACTAACAGTAGAAGCCATTGGAGCATAAATATCCTCAGAAAATGGTGGCACCTTCATTAGGAATAAAATGGTAGCCTGTGAACCATGAACGTAACTGATTTGTGAATCACAGGCAATGCAGCTCATCTCTACTCATATGTATGATGTGTGTATTAACTGAGGACACCTGTATGACTGGGAGGCCAGAAGACATCAGACACATAGTTTGGCACCTGGCCACTCTTCATGTTACACATGTGGCAGCACAATAAAGCAATTAATAATCATTTAGGGCACTTGGCCTCATTTGCCCATGTGCTATAAAAAGAGGTATAAAGTTGATGTGTTAGAGAATATACCTGTTTTGTATGCAAATGTGTACACACCTTTACATAAGGCTAACATTGGGAATGTGTGTACCCGCATGTTGTTAAGTGTACATAAATTGTACTGGCAACAAGATGGGCTACAGTATCTCAGCAGACTATATCATGCTTGTCAGTGCTTATAGAAAGGTTTTTATTTGTACTGCATTATTATGCTTACAGAGATGTATCCCTTTCACTGTAGTTTTCTGTAGCTGTGTCACCTATGTTTCCCAAGATGTCTATTAATATTGGTACCAGGAACAGCTATCATTCCCTATATATACGTGTAGGTCCTAACAAAGAGTCTAGGCACTGCAAGGAGTGCATATGTGCCAGTGTGTGCAGGTGCACCTGCTGTATGTGTTCTCACACATCTTTTCCTCCAGTTATAGTCTGACATACCCCCATAACTGTATCTTCAAATATAAAAATTACTTCTTGGGGAAAAGTCTAGATGGGCAACTGAGAGCAGTGAATTTTGAGAGCTCCATAAACTAGTATAATAATATAGGAACATTTTATTATTTTCAAGTTTAACATGTCAGAAATCTATAGATAAACTACTAAACTACATAAATATCAATTTTGGTGGAAATATACAAACATTTTCCTGTCAAGTAACTTGGAGATATATTGAGTCACTGAATATGAACAACTCAAGGAATTCTCATCCAGATGCTGCTTTGAAAAAAATAACTGCAATTGATGACATCTACCTTACAGGAACTATCTTTGAAGATGGATGGCTTTAAAAATGACTTGGAAAACCTCAAATTAAATTCTCAAAAACAGACTGACACTCTTAAGGAACTATTACAGCAACACCATACAAAATAACAAATATAGAAACTTCTCTAAATGACATTGAAGGGAGGATCAAAGAGGAAGAATTCCAAAAATAATTTCTGCTTAAACAGAATACATGGCTGCTTAACAAAGTAGATAACTTAAAAAACAGGGAAAGGAGAAACAACATAAGGATCTTTGGTCTGCCTGAAAACACCGAAGGAGGAGACATTATTTCATTATTAACAGCCTGGATTCCTGAAATTTTAGCCTCAAAAGAGGGACTTTCATTTGGAAGTGAAAGGGCGCATAGAACACTGAGGAAACCTCCTTCTAACTCAACAAATACTCCACCTGTATCCATAGTTATAACTGGACAAGGAACTAATATTAAAATCTGCTTGGAGAAAATAACCCATAAAATACAATCAAAGCCTGATAAGATTTGACAATGATTATTCTTCCAGAATACTAGAACAAAGGAAAAAGTATGGCCAATAATAAAACTGTTGAAACAAAACAACATTAAAGCACAGCTGGCCTTTCCAGCTAAGATAAAAATACTTTTTGCCAATGAGATGAGAACCTTTAATGACTTAGAAGAAGTTACTATGTTCATCAAAAACAACATAATGTCTATCCCAGAAGAAATGGAATGGATGGCCCCTACTCTTAAAAGAATAAAAGAAACAAATCCTTGGACTGATGCTAGAAAGAAGAAACAAAACACTGATTCCAAGATAGCTGTCCCAAAAAAATAACTCTTACAACTACATCTCTCAAAGTAGCAACTGATATGGTACATCACTTGTCATCTGTTTTTATTTAAAAAAGGAAGGTTTCTTAAACAACTGAGAAACAGTAATGATTTATTCAGAATGTCCAGTAATTCTTCACAAAAAGGGTAGGTCAAGATGGGGTACTATTTACATTATATATAAGCAAAACAAAGCAACATAATATAAACATAGACATTTCTATTCCCCTACTTGAACTCAATGAATACTTTTTCATTGTTTTTACTTATAATAATTTAAGTAATTAATTAACTAATTCAACAAGGTACCATTCATCAGAGTTCAGTCTCAAATGTAACAAATTAACATCATATATAATAGCAGTAACAGTAGAGTGTTTTGGAGACTAATGCCTTCTTCAGTTAAAGTATGGTTTAGAAATGTCATGTATATCCTGATTGAATAATAGTAGCAAGCTCTTAGTACAAATATCATCATTATTCTGTTTAAATATAGTTAATATCAGTTATGGCAGGTATCACAGCTACGAGTGCTGTTTGATCAATCATGATATGGTGTGCATGGATGCAGCTGTGTCTGGCAGCTGTTGTATGTTGCCGTTTTCATCTCCGGGAAGCTGTGGGTTGCGGCTTGTGATTGAGGTTTACTGATGCTTGTGTGTTAGGAAGTGACATTTGGTGTTTTAACCTGGATCCAGGGGAAGGGGCTGGATAAAACTGTGATGTGGGATATTTTGGCAGAGAATAGTTTGTTTATACATCTGCTGAGTGAGGGGTGGGAAGGCTGGAAGAATGTGTTATCTCTTGTTGTAGTGGCTTGTTGGGAGGTTTCTTCCTTTTTTTTTTTTTTTTTTTAATCTGTTTGCTCAGTGTTCTTTTCCTGGCTGCTGCCTCACTGAAAGGGAGGGAAATTAGGTTTGAAGTTGCAGTGAAGTGAAGCTTTGCTTCAGGTACATTGTGAGCCTCTGGTATGCAGTACACAGACACACTAACAGAAACAGATGCTCCCAGGTTGCTATGGTAACAGAGACAGAGTGACGATAATGCTTAATGGCTCTGAGGAGCCTCCAAGATGATTCTTGGCAATGTTTTTGGTTTAAAAAAAAAAAATATATATATATATATATATATATATATATATATATATATATATTTAAAATAAAAGGGCTGTTTTAAACCAAATGTACACATACTGATGGTCTCCCAACACTTTGTTTAGCTCATTAAGTTGATTCTTGATAAAAAAAAAAATAAAAAAAATAATAAGCACAATTTTATATTTAAAAAGTATTTTGGTCCAAACACGTTAAGGACTTACATAAGAGTGGAAGTCTGAGTTATTATGAAAGACTAAGAGCAATTGGCCTTGTGCAGAACCCTTTGCAGTAGTCTGGGAAGTGAGCTTGCTCGGACATGTTGGGCACATGGGGATAGCTGATTTTAGGGGTGTTTGGGGTTGCCAGGAAGTGCTAGAGAGTCATCAGATTTCCTTTGTGGAAATATCTATTGGAATGGAAGATGTGTGATGGTTCACTGGCAGAGTGGCCACTGCATGGAACAGACTGGTAAAATGGAACAGGACAAATATTGGTTTGGATATTTTAAGAACAGCTTGGAAACACACCAAATGAACTAGTGAATGGTATTCTGGCAAAACTGGATGGGTATTGTTCCCTGTGCTTGAAGTACTGATATGTGTGTATGTAAGGATGGAAATATACTTATAACAAATAAGAAACTAGAAGGGTCTCATAATTTAAAGTCTATAGACTGTATAAACATGCTTGGAAGGAGCTAATAATAAGAATAACCATTTCAGCTTGTGGTCTCTCAAATAACTAAGCAACAGCCAAAAAAAAAAAACAAAAAAAAAACACAGATATGTAATGTATGATTTTAGTAACTCTAGACATAAAATATATAATCGTCATATAAGATGAAGCAGTCTGTTGAATTTAAATATTAAAGACAGGATTTAATAACATGGGCTTGTGTATAATAACACTACTGTCTTAACTTATATTGAACATCAAGGGAAGCATGATGATTTTCTCATATAAGTAAATGTGCATAACAAGTCATGCAATTGCTTTAACTTGAATTGTGGTTTTGTAACACATCTTGACCATGCATAATACTTAAGCTATTACCAAGGTAACTAATGTTTTATACATGACATCAAACTGACAAAGTTGTTTAAGGGAAACGGTAGAAGCCTGAACTAGGAATGTCATAAAATGTAACAATCACATTCTGAACAAATAGTAATCACTCAGTTTAATCTTTGTTGATTATATAAAATAGAATGTTGCCATCTAAATCTAAAAACTTTCAGTTTATGCCATAAAAATGGAAATTTATGACAGCGGAAAGGGAATCATTAATCACAATAAATAAATTTGTTGTTTTTAGCATATAATTTCACTCATTTTATAATAATAAATGACAGATATGGAAATCCTTATGTGTTGGAAATGAGGGGAAGAGGGATGCACTGATAATTAAAATGCACTGACTTTCATCAATGTTTACATAAAACAAACTTGATGCTTTAAGTAAGTTAGCAACAAACAAAGTGATTACTTAAATGCTGGAAAACAATGAAATATAACTTCTGATATATCCAGTAAAATACATTGTATTATAAACATTAGGTATAAGTATTATTACCATCTATCTATATTAAGTAATAAGTTTTGAAAGACTTCATCAATAAGGGTTGTTGTTGTTGTTTGTCTTTCAGCTTTTCCCGGTTAGGGGTCGCCACAGCGTAACTCCGGTCCACTAATGATTGGCAGTAGATTTTCATGAACGCCGAATAAGGGTGAATATGTTAAATAACTGTGTGCTATAATCTTTTACTGAGGTTTTATATATGATACATCCTACTTTACTATGATTGAATTGCTTGTCATCTCTCTTTCATCTAAATATTAATTGCTTATACAATAAGTAGACATTTATATTGTATTAGAATTCTGTCTATTCAACAATAGAACTATATCTGTTCAAAATAATATAAATATTGCATATTCCTATTACAAATATTCTCCAAGTGATAATTCAAATTATGGAGCTCAGATGCTCTGGATTGTCAAGGTATGAGTGATAATCTGATGGATTTAGGTTTATCCATCAGATTAGGAATGATTTTCATTCCGTGGCTATTGCGGATCTTAGTTTTGTTAACATTTATTAATTTAAATTTGTTATTTCACAAAAACATTTTTAGTATGCCTGACCAAAACATTACTTTATTGGTAAACAAAGTACAAAACTGATAATTTCCTTTAAAAGCTCAAACATATACTTTATAGTTATCAGAGGAAAATTTTAATAGTCACAATAAAACAAAAAATGCATAGTCTAAATAACCTAAGATGGATTTAATTTTATCTTTAAATACCAGTGCCTTAAACAATCATAGCAAGAGATCAAATCTACTGAAATATTTAAAACTGAACAAAGCACAAATTGTCTTCCTTCAAGAAACTCATTTCAAAACAAATGACAATTACAAATGGAATCCTAAGGAATATAAGATATTGGCACAATCCACTTAAAAGACAAAAGGGGTAACAATTTTATGGAAAACAAATGTGATTAATCCAGAAATCATTTATAAGTATGAAGATAAAGAAGGTCTTATGGCATTAGTAATAGTTAAATATAATAACAAAATATGGACCCTAGCCATTCTATACTGGTTCCCAGGCATTGGATCAGGAACTGGTAAAAAAAAACATTTGGATTTAATTTCCAGTAATTATAAAGGCAAGTTAATATTAGGAGGAAATTTTAACTGTATATTTGATATTTCTGAAACTACAAATAAAAGACTGCTGCATACACCTGCTGCATCAAAAACTTTAAACAAGTGGGTAGAATCATTTCATCTTGTAGATACTTTCAAATTTAAAGAAGGTAAATCCTTATTGTTTTACCATCAATATCACAAATTTGGTACCCAAACTAGAATAGATAAAATATTTGCTGCCCATGACTTACACTCTAAAATCATTAATTTTTCAGTCACTCCCTGCCCCTTTTCAGACCACAATTAATTGATACTAAAACTTCAAAATGGGTACAAACCATTAATCTTTAACTCCAGAAGTCCAGCATATATAAGTAAAATGAAAGGAGTTCAAACCCTGGTTATTATCTGAATTACAGTCCTTCTTAGATATTAATTACATCACAGAGATAAATAAAATAATGATATGGGACTCATTAAAAGCTTACATATATGGTAAAACCCTAACTTGGTATAAAAAAATCAGAGAATGGGATTCTGAATTATTAGATCTACAATCCAAACTTCTGTCAGTAAAAGCTGAAAAAAATCAAAATCATTTGGAGATGAAAACAAAAGTATTAAACAATAAATGCAATGAAATTCTAACACACAAAACTAGTTTAGCTTTAGAAAAACTAAAAAGTGATACCTTGGGAACTTCTCCCAAATATCTACATAATTTCCACAAGAATAAAAATGTAATCAAATGCTAATAACATTAAAAGTATCTTCCATGAAAAGAAAGGGGGAAATGTCTTGGATATAGGTGACATTCTTTATGCTTATACAAATCACTATATGGAACATTTTCAAAAGGAAAATATACATATCAATCAATTTAATCTAGATGAAAAATGTTCCAATATAAAAAAAATACCAAAAAATTAAAATTGGATCTGCAAGCACCCATATCCTACAAAGAAATTACAGATAAAATAAAAGAGGGTAAAGATAATAAATTCCAGGTATAGATGGCATAATTATGGAAATATATAAACTTTTTCCTTCAAAGGTACTATCCCTCTTCCATAAAACTGTATTAGAAATTCAGTCGCAAGCTTTAATACCAGCCTTTTGGAGATATTTCTTAATCACACCAATCCTAAAGGAAAACAAATCCCCAAACCTCTGTACCTCATATAGATCTATATCACTATTAAATAATGAGTATAAGATATTTATGACAATATTGACTAACAGAATGAAAATACCACTATCCAAAACAATAAATAATGATCAGACTGGATTTATATGTCATAGACACACACATGACAATATTAAAAGTATAATTTCTCTTATAGATTATGTTAGTAAAGAAAATAAAGAAACACTCATAATTGGCTTAGATATAGAGAAAGCCTCTGATTCCTTAAATTGGGACTGTTTATTCAAAATACTGGTGTTATTTGAATTTCCTCATTCCTTTGTTCATCTACTAAAGAATATATCTACAAATAATTCAGCGTATGTTAAGCTAGGTCCTTTTACCTCTGAATCTATACATATAACAAAGGGTACTAAACAAGGATGTCCCATGTCACCAATTCTATTTGCTTTGGCTAATGAAATATTAGCAGATTTAATACGTATCAATACAAAAATCAAAGCAGTAGAGTTTATGAACAATACAATTATAAAGTAATGCTCTTTGCTGATGACATATTATTAACATTATCCAATACAAAAGAGGCATTAGAAGAATTAGATATTTTAATTGACACATTTTACAGGACGTTTTATTTATTTATTTTTTTATTTATTTTATTATTTAACATTTGTTAACCAGGAAAGTCCGACTTGGAACAAAGCCAATTTTCAGAGGAGGCCTGGGGAGAAACGCTCCTGATGCATGTCTTTGTAATGTGGGAGGAAACTGGAGCACCCAGAGGAAACCCACATGAATGCATGGAGGACATGCAGACTCCACAGAGAAGACACCCCAGCTGAGAATCAAACCGAAGAACCTCTTTTTGTGAGGTGACAATGCTACCGCTGCACCACTGCTCCATCCAGAACTCCATTTTAATAAATCAAAATTTTTATTTTTAAATTAAAAAAAAAGAATTGCAGATGAAGGGGAATCACATTATGGGGAAACAAGAATCTACCTTAAAATATCTAGGAATTGAGTTATGCAAGGATAATAATGAATTTGTCTCAAAAAACTGCAATAATATCATCAGTACAATTAAAATCTCTGTGGAAATGTGGAACAAAATAATATTAACATTCGTAGATAGACTACAGTTAATAAAAATGGTTTTACTACCCAAGATTCTATATATAGCTTTGGCAATACAACTGTTACCAGAAAGGAATATACTCAAATAAACTCATGCCTAATAAAATTTTTATGGTTTCCCAAAAGAAGCAGAATACATTTAATACATCATATCAGACCATGGAAACAGGGAGGATTAAATTTTCCTGATATAGAAACATATATAAAAGCATCAATATCTAAAACAATCTCAGATTGGATAAGTCCAAATTATTCTGCAAATTGGAAAGAATTACTAACTGTAATATCAATAAACAAATTTGATTTACAAAAAAAAAAAAAAAAATCAAATAGATAAAAACAATTTGCCATGGTACATATTATGTATCACTATGCAATATAACATAGCTAAGCCCACTAAAACTCATATGATTATTTATTACATTGACTCATTTAGGAAAATGATTAATGCAAACATAGATTTAAAAATCTGGTTTGATCTTTTAACACCATTCATAGTTACAAAGAGCTAGCCACATAAAATATACAGAGAAATAATTAATTTCTGGGAACAGAAAGGATTTGTTTATTGGTTTCAATGTATCAAAGAACTAAAAGTTCTGGATATGCAAACAATAGAAACAACATACATTTCACAACAAGATTGGCTAACTATGCAAAGCATTCTGACGTATTCACAAGATTTATGTAGAATAATTAGTAATTCTTCATTTAGAGAAATACCTAAACTTACAAAATACCTATATGAAATCATATATTGATTATGACATGGGAAATAGTATTTCGAAATTTTACAAGATATTGATGAATTATAAAACAACACCCACATCCTCATATTAGAATTATATAACAAAAGGACACTCATTACAGCTAACTGAAGAAATTAAGTCAAATATTTTATTATCAATAAAACATACATCCTTTACACAATACTGGAAGGTTTTTAATTGGAAATGCTTGCACAGACCATTCTTAACTCGAGATAGAAATTACTAAAATTAATTCTTCCACAAAGGGAATATGTTGGAGGTGTGAGCAAATACACAATGCAGATTGGAATCACATTTTTTCGACTGTGTTAAAATTAAGCCATTTTGGAATGGTATTAAAAACTTTTTACAATCTTTATTTAATGAATCATTTAACTTATCTAAAGCTCTAGTATTATTAAATGTATGCAAAGGTCCTCATTTGAATGAGTCAAATATGTATCTAGTATGGACAATATTTGAAATCTCAAGGAAGTGTATAACAAGAAGATGGAATACAACACAATAAATAAATAGAAATACAGAAAAAAACGTTCAACTAAACCTGGAACACTTGTCACGACCAGAGCAATACGAATAAATAACACAGGTGAACCAGAGCAAAACGACTGAAACAATTCTGTTCCTATGGAATAATCACCAGTTCACAGTAAAAATCCAACTTCTTCTTTATTCGAACAAATAAAACAAATGAAATGAGCGCTTTCACGTATCCTTGATACGCTTCATCAGATTTCAGAAATCTGATGAAGCGTATCAAGGATACGTGAAAGCGCTCATTTCATTTGTTTTATTTGTTCGAATAAAGAAGAAGTTGGATTTTTACTGTGAACTGGTGATTATTCCATAGGAACAGAATTGTTTCAGTCGTTTTGCTCTGGTTCACCTGTGTTATTTATTCGTAATACAACACAATACCAACTTTGGAAGACTTCTACAGCCTACTGAAGAATACAGCATTGTTGAAAATTAAAATTAAAGAATTAAGGATTCATCCTAAGCCATTTATTAACAATCCATGGGAAAAAGTCGTACCATTGATTGACACTTTACAATAACTGAACAGATACACTCTGATAACTGGATTGTTATACCTATAAAGTAATTGTATATATTGAGCTCTGTTATAATGGCAGGCTGATGTAAATAGTGTACATAGTTATTTAAGATGTTATATACAAATACTATGGAATTTATTCATAGGTTTATAGGTAGGTACTAGGCTATTGGCCCTAGGGCCTATATAAGCCTAGCCAAAGGTACCCTGGCTTTCACCACCCAAGAAAATTATTTTCCTGTGCCACTGTTGAGCAGAGCCACAGAAGTGATCCCCGGGATGAATTTCCTATCTCCCATCCAATCATCAAGATTTTTCTTGAAGAGTGCTAATGAGGAGCTTTGTTTGATATAGATAGGTAGTTTGTTCCAGAGTATGGGAAGTCTCTGGGACAGGAATCTATCCCTCCAGCATGTTCTGTTTATTGTGGTGACAAGGTTTAGGTCCCTAGAGCATGTAGCTCGCAGGGATTTTGGATTTCTTTAAGTGGATCATGTCTAAAAGCTCTGGGTTTGACATAGCTTTGTGTGTTAGGCAGAGATCGCCTCTGAGTAGGCGATATGCAACGGAGTAAAGCTGCAGTTTTTTGAGACAGTCTGCATAGGGCATCTCTTTGAGGCCGGTAATCCTCTTTGTGAGGTATTTCTGTGGCCTTTCCAGTTGTTGTAGATGTCTTGTGAGGTACATACCAAAAGGGGCATTGTACTCTATAATGGGTCTAATGAGTGACGAGTAGAGGGAAACAATGACCTCTTTTTTCCTGGATGAGAACCCTTTTGTGATGAGGTGTGCCACATAGAAGGATTTCCTGACTACTGTGGCAATGTGATTATCAAAGGAGAGACTACTGTCCACCTGTGTCCTAAGGTCTCTTATCACACTTTTGGTGTTAAGTAGACTACCACCTATGTGGTAGTTCATGGGTACTGAGTTTTTACCAAAAGGGATGACAATGCACTTTTTGGCATTGAGCTTGAGGCCATGGCTTTGACACCAGGCATCTGTCTGAGCAGGGCCCTTTTGTAGGATGTCCACATCTTTTGGAGTTTTGATTATGGCTCCTAGTTTGCAGTCATCTGCAAACTTTGTTAGACAAAGACCTTCTGTGTTGGCCTGTACTTCAGAGAAGTAGACACCAAACAGGAGAGGACCCAGGACTGAACCCTGTGGTACTCCACTTGTCACTGGTCTGAAGTTGGATTTGGAGTCTGCTACTTTCACTGTGTGGGTTCTGTCAGTGAGCCAATTGGCAATCCATCTTGTGACATAGGGATTTATACTTAGTTTAGTGAGTTTATCTATAATTCCAGAGTGGGGGATGGTGTCGAAAGCCTTGGCGAGATCTAGATAGGCTGTGTGAACCACCTTGCCCTCATCTATGGCTTTGGTGAATGCTTCAAAGAAGTCTATCAGGTTTAGGAGACATGATCTGCCTTTTACAAACCCGAACTGGGTGGGGTCCTGAGTTTGGAGATTACCAATGTCATTGTTTATAAGTTCCATGATGATACGTTCCATAGCCTTGCAGACCAGGCTCGTTAGGCTAATGGGGCGGTAGTTTCCGGGGTCTGTGGTGGCTTCCCCTTTGTGGAGTGGGATAACTGTCACTGTGCACCATTCAGTGGGCACATAGCCTGAGGTGAGGCTATGATTGAACATGGTACTTAAGTGAGGTGCCAGTTCGTTCTGTAGTTCATGTAGAATACAGCCTGGGATGTCGTCAGGTCCCATGGATGCTGTGTTCTTGGCTTTGGATAGTGTGTTTTTACCTGTGCAGCCATGATTACAGGAACTTTGCATTCTTCTGGTATAGAGATGGGCCCTTTAGGGGATGACAGGGGGGGGTAAAGTTAGCACTGAACCTATCTGCCAGGATGTTGGCAATATCAGTTGGTTCTGTATATTTAGTGCCAATGTGCTGTAACTCAGAGCAGATCTGAGTGTTGTCATTGAGATTCTTGACATAGCTATAGAATGCTTTGTGGGTGTCTTTAGAGTCAGTGGCGATTTTGTTTTCATAACTAGCTTTGGAGGATTTTATGAGGGATCTCAGCTTCTTACTGAGGCTGACCAGGGAGTTTCTCCAATCATGGGATTTTACTCTTTTTTGCAACAGTTTCTTTCTTCTGTTGTAGAGTTTGTTTATGGCAGGGGACCACCAGATTGGCTTCCTTTTTTTGGAGGATAGCATCTTGGTTCTGTTAGGGATTGCACGATCCATGCACTCGTGTAAGTGCTTATAAAGTGTATTTGTGTAGGATTCAGCAGTCTTAGCTCTATTGTCCATCAGCATGGGTGTCGTGAAGTTTGCCACTTCTGTCTTAAGAAGAGTGAAGTTGGCTTTGGAGAAATTTTTTACTGTGGTTTCCCTAATGGGGGGTGGGAGAGGGATGTGGATGTCTAGGGTGATTAGCTTGTGGTCGGATCTGACCAACGAGGAATTGACCTCTGGTGTGGAGCACCGGTTGCCCATGTTGGTAATAACCAGGTCTAGGATATTGCTGCCCCTGGTGGGGGTGTGGATAAGTTGATCCATGGCATTGGAATTTATGAATTCCAGAAAACGTTGAGCACAAGAGTTGGTACATGAGTAGTTTTCCCAGTTAATGGTAGGGTAGTTGAACTCACCCATTATTAGGGTGTTAGGTTGTACCCTAATATTTTCCAGTGTATTAAGAAATGAGGAGTAGGGGATCTGTAGCAAGCTACAATTTGGATTGCGGTCTTGCCCAGAGTTAGTTGCACTTGGATAATCTCAGATGCATTATGCTAAGCAACTAGCCTGGAGGTGTGGATATCCTTAATGAATATGGACACGCCTCCGCCTTTAGTGTTTCGGTCCAGGTTAGGTGGCCGAAAGGTGTGGTATGAATTATAACCTGGTAATGCAGGGGTACTCTCTGGAGCCTTGAACCAGGTCTCTGTCACTGCACAGATGTCGATGTTCTCCATTTTAAGGAGTGCCTTGAGAGAGTGCATTTTGAGGTTTAGCATTCTAGCATTGAGTAGCAATACCCTCAGATTCTTCTTGCCTGTACCTGTTAGGGTGGTGAATTTGTCATTTGGACCTTGCCTAAAAAAGGCACTATAGGGGTGGCTAGAGCCTTAGCCAGTATCCGGAATCCCAGGGGTGACAGGTGCAGGCCATCTCTGGCAAAGCCTCGTGGCTTGTCGATCATGTCATCCCAGGCAGACAGATACTGGATCCCCTTAGAATGACACCAGAAGCTTAGCAAATTGTTGAAGTCAATCATTTTGTCCTTGTACTGTGGTATCTTTCTGGGTGATGGCAGGATGCTACTCAAGGCTAGGGTCATACCTGCCTGGGCTACAAGATCGGACAGCTCCTCCATGTCCCTTTTCATGTAGTCCAAGGAGGTACGTCTCAAGTCATTCACACCAACATGGACAATGACAGAGTCATATTTGTACTTGTTGTGGAGTGATCTGAGTGCATGCATTATGTGGCAGATCCTGGCACCCGACAGGCAGCTGACAGTAACTTTCTCCTTGTTTAGCCTGGTGAGTGGGATATCATTGTGCCTGACTATAGAGTCACCTATGACTAGAGTGTTGAGTATGTTGTTATGCCTTATGGGCTGTAGTTGAGTGGCACACTGAGTTTGTGGGCTATGTGTCATTTGGGTTGTGTTGGGGGGTGGAGGTTGCTTGTGTTTCTGCTTTGGAGGTCCCTGTTGCTTGGGCAGGTTTTTACTGAGAGCGTCCGCGAATGTAGGTGTGTGTTTTGTGTTTCTATGTGTGTGATTTGGTGGTGTAGGTTTTGAGGGACTATGTGCTGAGTGTGGTGTGGTGCAAGTGTTTACCTTCTCCTCTTGACTGTCTAGTCCAGTCTTGGGTGAAGAGAGCTTTGCTTCCAGTTTGGCTATATAAGTGCATCTCTCACAGGTTATAGTGTTGGGTGGTAGGAGGAGAGGGTTGTCTGTGTACATGAGGCAATTACTGCATTGCCCCAAGATGCCCAGATTCATCAGGTAGACAGGAGAAAACACCAGGATGCTGACCCTTAGACATGCCTGGATAGGTGCTTATTTGTTAAGTACTAGAAACTGTTTTCCTCTAGACAGTGAGTGAAGTTGAGTGCTGTAGTAATTTGTAGCTTATTTAGTGCTTACAATAAGTTCTGAACAAGTGATGAGCTCAAAGAAACAGACTTGAGTGCTGAAACAAAAAACTGGCTAGTTCTAAGAAACAAAATTAAGCTAGAAGGCTTCCCTCCAACACAGAAAGGCCTGGGGGCCTAGAAGCCTACAAATAGTCCTGGTCACAGCAAATCTATATCCAGGCTAGACTAACCACAGGAAAGGCAGGAAACAAGCTTAGAAATGTTTTTTTTTTTTTTTTTAGTGGAAAGAGAGAAAGGAGTAGCAGAAACTAAGCTGATTGGCCTTCTCAAATGTTCTCCCTGTATTGAGTAGAATGAGGTAATGACACTAGACTGGGAGGAGGGTCCCAGATCAAATTTACACTAGGGGCGGGCGACTGCAAAGCCACCAACAGATGCTTAATAAAAGTGGACAATTTCCAGTTAATACCTCACACACAGTGAAACTAGCTAGAAAAATATACAGTACACAAAGTGCTATAAATAACAAAGAAATAAAGAACAAAATAAGCAAAAAAACTGGATACTTAATTTTATATATTATAGTTCCGAGTTTGTTCAGTGTCCTTCCTTTGATTAGCTCAATGTGAAATGGCAGAAACACTCACAACTTAACTTCTTAGGTAACAGAAAGTTGAAACCTGAGACAACTTTTAAGAAAAAAAGCTCAAAAGAACTAATTAGGTGCTTAGTCTAAGCTGTAGTCCAGGTGACCTCAGTCAGCCAATGACCTTAAACAATTCTCTCTCACTGAAATGCCTGATGGCTTTGGCTAAACCAAGATGTCCATGAATATGTGCTCAGACACACAGCCTCCACAAACACTAGGCCCAAATACAAGCCTGAATATGGACAATGCTACAAATATCCACACTACTTAGAAACAAACTGCAGAAATGTTTCTCACAGCAGAAAAGCAGCAGTGAGCCTTTAAATGAAAGTTTTAAACAGCTAAAGGAGCCTCTAGAGAAAGCGTTTAACTGCAACAAGTTATCAGAAACAAACAACCCAACATATGCTTAATAAAAAAAATAAAAATAAAAATTTGAGGAAAAAAAAAAGAAAGGGATGATAATGCTAATAAAACACAAATACCTGAGTCACACTCAGATGACAAAGTGGCACTTTCTATCTCCATTTTGGGTGGATATCCACCTATATAGTACAAGATAAAGTTGTGGCCTTGCCCAATGAAGAACTCTCTTGTACTGCCTGAGCCCTCACTGTCCTCAGTGAGGAAGTGGTTCCCATGGCTGTGAGCACCCATGGTACTCTCTCTGTAACAGCAGTAGTAGACAAGTGCACTCCATCTGATGCGGGTATACTCACCATAGTACAGCCTCATATAGCTTCCTGATTATGTCACATGTCAAAATTGGCTCCTAACATATGGATGGTACTCAGGATGGATAAGCAGATGTACCCTGGGTTCATAGGCATGTACTAGGCTAATGAACACAAGGGCCTTTTTAAGCCTTGCCATGCATCCAAAATATATCATGTTTTGTTACCCTTGATAAGTGTAAGTGTGGGCTTGGTAGATGAACCATTTACAGGCTTCCTTTGTCCATTAGAGACATAAGTACTAAACCCGTGACAGATTTCCTGTTCCCCATACAATTGTCCAAGTTACACTTGAATTGAAGTAGTGAGGAACTCTGCTTCCCATAGGTGAGGAGCCTGTTCTAGAGAATGGGTAGTCTCTGGGATATATACCTGTCTCTCTCCAGCAGGTCCTATTTATATGAAAGGCAAGGTTTAAGTCTTTAGAATGGGTAATTCTGATGCTCTTTGTTTTGCGGATATGCAGAAGGTCCATCAGGGTGGGGTCTGATAATGCCTTGCATGCTAGGCATAGAATTTCCCTCAACAGCCTGTAGGTGACAGAATAGAGGGCTAGGGCTTTGAGGCAGTTTGCATAGGACATGTTTACACCCTGTATTCTTTTAGTGAGGAAAAAACTGCCAATCATTAGTGGACCGGAGTTCCGCTGTGGCGACCCCTAACCGGGAAAAGCCGAAAGACACAAACACAATTCTTTTAGTGAGGAAAGTCTGTGGATGTTCCAGTTGTTGGATGCACCTGGTTATGTACATGAGGGGCATTTTGTTTTAGTCCATGGTTCTGTATTATTTGTCTGTGTCAGTGGTGGATTCTACGACTGCTTTTAATTTGCAATCATCTGCAAATTTATTCAGCCAGAGTATTTTGACATTGGCCTTGACTTCAGGAAAGTTAATGCCAAAAAGAAGTGACTGGCCTTTTTCTAAATTCATGGGTCCTGTTGGTGAGTCAGCTGGCTATTCAGCAGGTGATATAAGGGTTTATACCTAATCTCTTGAGTTTGTCAACAATGCCCGAGTGGGGTATTGTGTCAAATGCCTTGATCAGGTCAGGGTAGGTAGTGTGGAATGTTTTGGTCTCATCCATTACTATGGTGACCTTTTCAAAGAAGTTAACCAGGGTGAGTAGGCATTCCCTGCCCTTGACAAAACCAAACTGGGTTGGGTACAGTGTTTGGAGGTTTCGTCTGTCATTATCGATTATTTCCATGATAATTCTTTCCATGGCTTTGCATATGAGAGTAATGGGACTTATGGGTCTATAGTTTTGCAGGATGTGTAGGTGGGCCATCTTTGTGCAGAAGGATGACTGTTGGTATTCACCATTCATAAAACATGAAGCCTGTTTGGAAGCAACAGTTAAATAGCAATTCCAGATGGCCTGATAGGTCACATGCCATTCTATTTAGAAGGCATCCTGGGATATTGTCTGGGCCCTTTGATGCAGTATTCCTGGCCTTAGAGAGAACATTGAGGACCTGTTCCGTAGGTATAGTATGGAGAAGTTATATTTGATGGTATTTCCTGAGGGGAGGTAGAGGGGAGAGAGGCGTAAAGTTAGAGATTAATTTGTCTGCCAATAGGTTTGCTATATCTTCTGGTATGGTCCCAGATGAAGATATGACAACCAAGGCTATAAGAAAAGTATTAATTTATTCCAAGACCTGAAGTCGTGGAATAAATTAATACTTTTCTTATAGCCTTGGTTGTCATATCTTCAGCTTGGACTGTACTTAACTACTTGTGGAGATTGGCGAATTTTGGTGGTGCATTAATTTTTATTTGCTATATCTTCTGGCTCAGTATTGGTGGCTGCATTAACAATGAGCTCTGCACACAACTGAGTATTGCCTTTGAGGTTGCCTAAAGAATGCCTTGTGGTTGTTCTTGGCATGGGAGGCCAAATGGTACCCAATTTACCAATCAGTTGTTTCAGAAATTTGCAAAAGAATGGGACTTTTTACATGTTGCTAGTAGTCCTGAATACCCACAGTCAAATGGACTAGCTGAATGTGCAGTACAGAGTGCAAAGCAATTACTAGAGAAGTCAAAGCCTGATAATACTGATGTCTTTTTGAACTTATGCAATCTCAAAAACATATCCAGTGATGATATACTTGGCTCGTCTGCTCATTGACTTCTATCTAGGCAAACCAGAACAACATTGCCTATCAGTTCCAGTTTGTTGAGGCCTAAAGCAAGGAACAACAGAACAATCAGAGCCCAACTATTCAGAAAGCATTCTTTCCAGAAGTCCAGCTATGATAAATCAAGCAGATTTCTTCATCCATTGAAAGAAGGCGAGACAGTGAGGATACAAACGGTGATAACATTTCTACTGGATTGGTCAAGTAACAAGTATATGTGCTGAGCCAAGATCCTATTTCATAGAATATGAGAGTGTGGAGTACAGGAGAAACCACAGACATCTTCTTCCTATATCAGAATCAATACCGCAACATTACTCCTGTGATACAGACTCTAGCTCTCAGAGCAATTCAGACAATGTTCTTGTTGCAGAATGTGTCTTAACTTCTACTTCCATTCCTGATAATGTTTCTGATGTCCCCAAAGTTGAACATTCAACAGTGACAGTCCCAGTTGCTAGACCTAATTCTAATTTTTATGTCACACAATTTGGTCGTATTTCCAGACCCAGTGTGAAATACACTGCAACCTGGACATAATTGTCTGTATGTATTTAGTTCTATATAATTGCATGTCAAATAATTATTTGTGTCAATTGCATGTGAATTAATGTCGTCAATAATGCATGGCTCATTTCTCAAAGAGGAAGGATGTAGAATAGTGTGTGTGTGTGTGTGTGTGTGTGTGTGTGTGTGTGTGTGTTGTACCTTAAAGAAGCATTTCAAGGACAGCACGTGCATACAAAATTGCAAGCACGTGCTAGCTTCGGTGCCATTTTCAGAGTGCAGTCAGAGAGTGAGCATGTATGAGTGTGATAGCTAGTTGGTTTATAAGTTTATCTGTTAGTTATTAAGCCTCAATCCTGATATGTTTGTACATTATAAAACTGCTTGAACAGAACCTATAAACGCTTGTCTATTCTATGCTGACTGGACGAGCGACAGATAATAAGGTGAAGGACGGACTCAGTAATACTTGTAGCCTAAGTAAAAATAAAAAAACTAAGCTGCCTAGAGGCTTTACCTTGCTTTTGAGAGAAGTAGGGTATGTGCTTATTTTTTTGTCAGTTTATAATTTTCTCTTGCTATACTCCTATCAGAACTTTATATAGGGTTTTACTTTGATATTTCTCATTGTTCTCATTGTAACATATTTTTTATGCATCTCTGTGTCTTACAATATTGTTTAGTTTTGAAATATATAAGTTAAAACTGTGTTTTCTGTCATGTCTTTGAAATTTTGTTTTCTCTGTTAAACTGAGCTTTTCTTCCTGGGCTTCCTAGGAAAATGGGCTGTTGGGATTCAGTTGGACTTTCCCAGTAAACATATGTCAATAAATAAATAATGTTTGGTTGGGATATATGTATTTTCATTTTTTTTCACTAGGTGGAATCGATAGTTTTTTTCTTATTTTATCATAGGATCATAGGATGTTACTAGGCTAATGGCCCTGGGACCCTTACAAGCCTAGCCAAGAATTTATCTCCCAAAAAAAAATCTCAGACAGCACCTGTCACCACTGTCAATGAAGGACACAGAGTGGTACTCCTGGGCTTCCCATCCACTCATCAAGGTTGTGCTTGAAGAGGGTCAGTGACGTACTCCATTTGACGTTATATGGGAAGTCTATTCCAGAGACAGGGCAGCCTCTGGGAGACAAACCTGTCTCTCCAGCAGGATTTATTAATGTTGCATATTAGATTTAGGTCTTTCAAGTGGGTAATGCCCGGGGAGTTAGACTTACGGATATGGAGTGTCTCTAGTAGGGCAGGGTCCAAGATTGCCTCACAGGTGAGACACAGATCACATCTAAGCAATCTGTATGATACAGAGTAGAGTGATAGCAATTTGAGCCTGTCCACATAGGGCAGGTGTTGGAGGCCATGGATTCTCTTTGTGAGGTATTTCTGGGGCCTTTCCAGCTGGTGCAAGTGTTTGGAGAGCTGCATACCAAATGGGGCGTGGCCTAATGAGGGAGGAGTACAGAGAGGTAATAACCTCCTTTTTTTCTGGATGCAATCCCTTTACTTATGAGATGAACCAAGTTAAAGGCTTTTCTGACCACTGCCACTACATAATGGTCGAATGTGAGATTGTTGTCAACCTGTATATCCAGGTCTTTCACCACAGGTTGTGTGCTTAGGGGGTTGCCATTGATGTGGTAATCAGTAGGGGTCATGTTTTTGCCAAATGGTATGATAATACATTTTTTGCATTTAACTTAAGGCCATGACTTTGGCACCAGTCATTTGTTGCAGTAAGAACCTCTTGTAGTATGTTAACATCATTTGGGGAGTCAACGACAGAACCCAACTTATAGTCATCCACAAACTTGGTCAGCCACAGGCCTTTTGTCTTTGCCTGGACCTCTGAGAAGTAGATGCCAAACAGTGGGGGTCCCAGTAGAGATCTCTGGGGAACCCCACTAGTGACAGGTCTGCTGGCGGAGATGGAGGTGCCTATTTTGACCTTGTGAGTACTATCTGTGAGCCAGTTGGCTACCCACCTGATGAGATATGGATTTATGCCAAGTTGTATTAGCTTTTCAATGATGCTCGACTAGGGGATTGTGTCAAAGACCTTGGCCAAGTCAAGGTAAGCTGTATGTACTGACCTTCCCTCATCCAGGGCCTTGGTAACAGTCTCAAAAAAGTCAACCAGGTTCAACAGGCAAGATCTGCCCATGACAAATCCGAACTGGGTGGGGTTAAGTGCTTGGAGATTGCCTATGTCCTTGTTTATAAGGTCCATAATAATATGCTCCATGTCTTTACTGATCAGATTTGCCAAGCTAATAGGGTGATAGTTTCCAGGGTCAGTAGTGGCACCACCTTTGTGCAAGGGGATGACAATGGCAGTTCTCTACTCTGCTGGAATGAAGCCTGGACTTAGGCTGTGGTTGAGTAGGGTACTCAATGGCGAAGCTAGTTCTTGCTGGAGATGGTGCAGAATACAGCCTGGGATACTATCAGGTCCCATGGAAGCTGTATTATTTGCCTTGGATAGGGCCTTTAACACTTGATCTATGGAGATGTGAGGTACGGGACAATTACTGGGGATGTCAAATGGGGCTTTGGGGGGGCAGGAAGGTGAAGTTTGTACTGAGCCTATCTGCTAGCAGGTTGGCTAAGTCAACAGGATCAGTGTAAGTTGTACCGTTAGGTACTAATTCAGAAAAAAATCCTGGGCTTTGGCATGGAGGTTCCTGATGTAACTGAAGAAGGCTTTGTGGTTTCCCTTTGTTTTGGAGACTAGTTTTGATTCATAATTGGCTTTGCAGGTTTTCAGTAGTGATGTAATTTGCTTGTTGAGGATAAGGAGGGAGATTTTCCTATTGGGAATTTGTGCCTTTTTACCTTTGGACAACAGTGTCTTTGTTGTAAAGCCTGTTGATAGAGGATGTCCACCAGCAGATAGGTTTGTGTTTCCTTGAGGAGCAGGTTTTAGTTCTGATGGGCATGGCTGAGTCCATGCAGTTGTACAGGTGCTTGTATACTGCATTGGTATACTGTTCAGCATAGTTGTCTGCATCCTCTGAGGGGGGCTGGTGGTGTGAAGCTACTGACACCTTCCCATAGGAGGTTGTAGTCAGATTTTGATAATTTCTTTTAGCCTGGTTATGGCTTGGGGGGGGGGGGGTCGGGATAGAAACTTTAAGTGAGACAGACATATGGTCTGATCTCACCAGGGAAGAACTTACTATGGAAGTGGTGCAGTGGTCACCTATGTTGGTGAGAACCAAGTCCAGAACGTTATCTCCCTGTGTGGGGGATGAGACAAGCTGGTCTAGTATGTTAGAACTAATAAAGTCAAAGAATCATTGAGTGAGTGCATTAGTGCAGGAATAGTTCACCCAATCTATGGTGGGGTAATTGAAGTCACCAAAGATCAGAGTGTTAGGGGGTATCATGATTGAGTCAAGTATGTCCAGGTAGGAGGAGTGGGTGTACTGAGTCATGGAGGGGGTATTTAGCTGGCTATAACTTGGATGGGTGTCTTGCCAGCTATCAGTTGCATCTGGAGTAGTTCTAGTGCATCATGCTGGCAAGCCAGTCTGGAGGTCTGCTTGTCTTTAATGAAGATAGAGACTCCACCACCCTTAGTCTTCCCAACCTCATTTTAGGGTCGGAATGTGTGGAATGAGGTATAGCCTGGTAAGGCAGGGGTGCTGTTTGCAGCCTTGAACAAAGTTTCCATGACTGCACAGATTTCGGCATCTTCCAGTGTGAGGAGGGCCTCCAGTGAGTGCATTTTCATGTTAATGCTCCTAGTATTAAGCAGCATAACCTTCAGTTTGCTTTTTGACAGATCTTTTACGCTGAAAGATTTATCTTTAGGATATTGCCTAGAAAAGGCACAATCGGGGAGGCAAGAGCCTTGGCCAGAATCTGGGGTGACAGGTGGAGGCCATCTCTGGCAAATCATCCAGGCCTATCAACCATGTCATCCCAGGCAGACAGATACTGGATCCTCTTGGATTGACACTAGAAACTAAGCCAATTGTTGAAGTCAATTACTTTTTGTTGGTATTGTGGTATCATTCTTGGTGAAGGTAGGATGCTGCTTACAGCTAGGGTCATACCTGCCTGGGACACATACTCTGAGAGCTTAATCATGTCTCTCTTCATATAGCCCAAGGTAGTATGTCTCAAGTCATTCACAGCAACATGGACAATGACAGAGTTATACTTGTACCTGTTGTGGAGAGACTTAAGTGTGTGCGTGATGTGGTGGATTCTGGCACCTGACAGATAACTGACCGTGATCTTCTTCTTGTCGGACATGGTGAGGGGGACATCACTCTATCTCACAAATGAGTCACCAATGAGTAGTGTGTTTGGTTTATTGTTATGCCTTGTGGGCTGTGTTGGTTTACTGTTATGCCTTATGGGCTGTGTTTGTGAGACACTGGTGTGTTGTCTGCTATCTGTGATGTGTTTGGTGTTGTATGTGGAATGTTTGTGAGTGGGTTTTGGAGGTCTCTGCTGTTTAGGTAAGTTTGTATAGAGGAACTTTGCATAGGTGTGTGTGTGTGTTGTGCTTGGCTATGTGATGTGAGTGGTGTGGTGTTTGTGCTGGCAATCTCTTCTTTGTCAAGAGTGCTGACTGTGGCATGAGAAAGCATAGATTCCAGGTTACTGATGTAGATACATTTATCGCAAGTAGAAGAATTATGTGCTAGGAGAAGAGGGTTGTCAGTGAACATGAGGCAGTTGCTACACTGTCTCAATATGCATGTCGACCAGGCTGGCAGGAGAAACTGATGGGAATTGTCCAGACATAGTATTCTGAAAACTTGGGACAGCCTTATAGAGAGAGGGTTTTGATAAGGGTTTGTCCACAAGAGTGTAGACCACAAAAACATTCTTAAATGTAAAATAACTGGCCTGAAGCCCAAGTGCTAAAACCAAAATGAAGAGGCTTAGAATAATAGACAAATGTAATCAGGCTACTAACAAGCAGTAATAAATGCAGTAAAATAAAAGCACTTGAACACTTAATAGCAAGCAGCAAAGCAAAATAAGGTAATGAAGTAGGAATAACACAATTACAGTAAAAGCAGCTGAGTAAAATGTAATTTTTTTTAAGTGGAGAGGGAGGAAACAGAAGATAATTCAAGATTAAGAAACAAATAAGGGGGATGGCCTTCCCAAATGCTTTTACTGTACACAGTAGAATGAGCTGATGAGATGGGACTGGGAAGAGTGTCCACAATCAAAGAAGCAAGGGGGTGGTCCTTCCCAAATGATCTCACTGTACTCAGTAGAGTGAGAAAATGAGATGGGACTGGGAGAAGTGTCCAAAGTCAAATTTACAGCAGGGGTGGGCAGTTCCAAAGCCACCAAGTTTAAGAATACAAGAACACTTGGGTAGAAGGGTGGGAAAAAAAATTAAGACAGATACCAGCAATATTCAATCAAGCAAATAAATAAATGCAGTACAGTTTTGTAACTATCACTGGCACAGATCTAGTGCAAAAAGTATACTTATATTAGCTTTGTGTGTCCAGATGGCTATAGAATCAGTTACAGCCAGACTACAAGGAGGCAGTTCTGATACTGAATACAGTCTCACTGAAATGCAACTGTTTATACTAGTAGTATAAAAAAAGTTAGACCCTCAGGCAATCAGATGAACACAAAAATCTGTTATTTTTTATTTGCAATATTTATTGCTGTTATTTTTTTTTCAGATTAAATATATTTGATATAATGGTATATAATTTGGATTTTTGTTCCCTCAAGTGCTGGAAGCTATATTAGGTGTTTTTTTGGTACTTACGTATTATCGCAACCAGATTTTCATGCTGTGATAACTGACGTAAAACTGAATAATGGATGTTTCGGTTTGCCCTGTGAGGTCCGTCTAATTTGTGTTTTACAAGTAAGGTCAGACATTTTTAAGTTTTAATGGAAGGCTGGGCTGTAAACAGAGGGCTTGGGAAAGTAGTCACCATTTTCTTCCACTGCTGCTTCTTCACCGACTGCGGTAGCTTGACTGGAGAAACTAGCTGCAGGGTCTCTGCCCTTTTACCTACATCAGAACATTCGATAGGAAGCAAAGACAATCAAGAGGATTTTCAAGTAGAAACAATGGCAGTACTGCAAAATCTTTTGAATCTGCTAACTTCCTTTCATTCCCCTAATGATAGTCTCACTTTAGGGATCAATTACAATAGAGAGGGTAATCCAAAAAAAAAAAAAAAAACTCGAATGAAGAATGTCAAAATGATTTTGCAGTACTGCCATTTTTTCTATTTGAAAATCCCCCTCGATTGTCTTTGCTTCCTGTCAGATGCTCAAAACACTGCAGCTAGTTTAGGTAAGGATAAGTTCAGATAAGGAAAACACAGAGACAAAAAATGTGGCTTTCGTAAACTTTTTATTTTAACAATGTTTTAATCGGTCTTGAAAAGAACCATTGAATTATTAATGCTTTTAAATCATGAGGGTGGATGATGTTGACAGCTGATTCCGTGGTCATTTTTCTATGAAAAACTTGGTAGGACTGATGTTTTAGATTTGTGAAGGTGGCATGTTCTGACAAAAGCACATACTACTTCAGCGATCATTGATTTCATTACTAAGATAATGATGTTGATAGGTCTTTTGGTGGTTTTCTTTTACTATGTGGTGGGAAGCAAACAAAAAAACAAAACGTGGAAACAAAACGGAAAAAGCACAGGTTACCGCACAGGCTGTTTAATGAAAATATCAGTAAGCGCTTTCGGTGGAAGAAATAGCCCCACCTTCATCAGACTAAGACATTTTCAAATGCAAAGTATATTGATTAAATACCAAATTTGAATAACAATTACCCAATAAAAACCCTCAGGTTAATGAATACATCCTACTTTTAAAAACCACAATAACTTATTTGACTAACTTAATTAACTAAATTATTTAACTAAACATCTCATGCTACCAAAAAGATCACGTTATAATTTTCATAGTTTAATAAAAATAAAAATACAATGTGTATATATATATATATATATATATATATATATATATATATATATATATATATATATATATGTATGTATGAAAATATATATATATATATATATATATATATATATATATATATATATATATATATATACATACAAGAAATTAAGTTATATTGTGTGAACAGCATTCACTAAACAAAAACTTGATTATAAACTTGAATGTAAACTGTTTTAAAAACCTTTCATGTTGATGGTACTATTATTGTTTACTTTTAAGCTCAAATTGTATGTTTTTGTATATATAAAAAAATTTAGGCCAATTGTAGATGGGAGGGGTTCTATTACGTATGTGTGTGCCAAAGTGGTGGATGAGATTCTAAAACCCTTATTGAAAGAAGAATCACAGATTTGTAGGGATTCATGGGGCTTCTTGGATGACATAAACCACCTCAAATTTGATACAAATGTCATTTTCTTGGTTGTTGACATCAAAGATTTATACATGGTAATACCCCATAATATAGGCATTGAATGGACCATTGATTTTATGCTTGGCAAGGGGGCAACCCAGGGGCAAACCTATCTCGTTGAAACCCTGTTGGAGTTAGTATTGACAAACAACTTTCTGGTTTTCAAAAACAGTTATTACTTACAGAAAACGGGGATAGCGATGGGTTCTCCATGTGGTTGCACTTTTGCGAATAGCATCCTTGCCTATTGGGAACATCACTTCTTGTTTGAGAATTACATGTATAAACAGAATGTATCTTGGTACAGCAGGTACCAAGACGACATGTGTTTTTTGTGGAAAGGGCCACATGATCTGGTACCACAATTTATTGAAAGCTTGACACAGACGACTGAATTTCTTGAATTTACTTATACAATTGGCCATGATCAAATAGAATTTCTGGATGTCAAGTTAATTAAAGATATACAATCTAATAAATACAAATCCACAATCTACAGAAAACCAACATTCTCAAACTGTTATCTCCACTTTACCAGCTCTCACCCCTATCACCAAAAACGCAGTGTAGTAAAGGGACAATATGTGAGAGCTGCAAGAATGGTTTCAGATGACAAGGATTTCAAGAAAGAATGTGACTTCTTGGGTACCATGTTTTTAAAGAGAGGTTTCCCAGGAACATTTATACATGAAATCAAGGAAGAGGTGGTGAACAAAAGGGGAAATGGACATTTCCGTCCTATTTTAGGTGGAGGGACTATTTCAATGCAAGGCAGCACAATTTCAAGTCAATTCACCCCTATTAGGTTTCTTTTTACCTATTGTATTGACTTTAAATCAATAAAGGAAATCATTTCCAGAAACTGGAGAATTTTATATGAGGATAAATCCTTGGTCATATCTATAGGAACACAGCCTAGTTTTACTTACAGGAGGGGCTGTAATTTGAAAAACTTGGTCAAAAGATCAAAAGTCAACAATAATAGGGGGAGAAGTGGGATGACCAAATATGGGATGTGCACATATTGTAGACACATTCAACCGGGGGGGAGGATAGATATTAACGGGAAAGTAGTTTCAATTAATGGCAAGTTTAACTGTGATTCCAAGGGGGTCGTATATGTGGCCACTTGCAAGGCATGCCCGGCCTTTTATATCGGCAAGACCGACAGACCCCTTAAGAAAAGGATATACGAACATCTTTATGCCATTGGTAAACTCGATATGAACAACGCATTAGCAAAACACATCAGCTCTTACCCGGACCACAGTTTTGTATTTACAGTCATTCAACAAGTGGTTCCCATGGTCAGGGGGGGTCCGTGGCAGCTTTGGTTAGAAGAACAAGAGCTGCTTTGGCAGATAAGAACTTCTGCATATGTTCCCCATGGTTGAATGAGGCCGTCTCAATAAAATGTATTCTTAAGCTTAGGGCTCTAAAAAGATAAAAAGAATAAAAAGAATAAAAAGAATAGAACAGATCAACATATTTCTGATCAAGGGAAAGTTTAAGTGTATATTTAGACCCATTCAGTTTTTTACACCTGAGTTTAATTACTCAGATCTATGAGATTTCTTTTACTTTAAAAATAGGACTGTTGGTTTATGCATTAACATTGACATTTTCTTTTAAGAAAGGATGGGACATGGTGAAAATGACTTTTGTTTCATGAAAAATATAATAGTTCATAGGACGCAATTCAATTGGTATGAGTTGTTTATTTAACATATGTACTTTTCCATGTAGTTTTAAAAAAATTTTATATATACAAAAACATACAATTTGAGCTTAAAAGTAAACAATAATAGTACCATCAACATGAAAGGTTTTTAAAACAGTTTACATTCAAGTTTATAATTAAGCTTTTGTTTAGTGAATGCTGTTCATACAATATAACTTAATTTCTTGTGTATATATATATATATATATATATATATATATATATATATATATATATATATATATACATATACATATATTTTCATACATACATATATATATATATATATATATATATATATATATATATATAGACATTGTATTTTTATTTTTATTAAACTATGAAAATTATAACGTGATCTTTTTGGTAGCATGAGATGTTTAGTTAAATAATTTAGTTAATTAAGTTAGTCAAATAAGTTATTGTGGTTTTTAAAAGGAGGATGTGTTCATTAACCTGAGGGTTTTTATTGGGTAATTGTTATTCAAATTTGGTATTTAATCAATATACTTTGCATTTGAAAATGTCTTAGTCTGATGAAGGTGGAGCTATTTCTTCCACCGAAAGCGCTTACTGATATTTTCATTAAACAGCCTGTGCGGTAACCTGTGCTTTTTCCGTTTTGTTTCCACGTTTTTTTTTTTTTTTTTTTTGTTTCACCAGTTTAAAACTTCTTATGTGGTGGGAAGCAGTCTTTTTTATGGGCAAGCAAAGGAACATGCAGCAGGCGGACTTGAAATGAAAGAAACATGAACACTATGTTTTTTACATTTTGTTGATATAAGTAAAGAAAACACACTTTTGTGGTACAAAAATAGACATTGTACAACAGTTTTACAACATTAACTAGCATATTTAATGATTGTGAAGCAACCGCTATTGCCATTAAAAATCTGGTTGCGATAATACGTAAGTACCGTTTTTTTCTTTGCTTTATGTTATGCAATGTATTGACACAGAGGCTTGTATGCATTTTACTTCTTTGTCCACCAGATGGCAAGGCTTCTCTGCCAAGTTTCTGTAGTATATATTGATATTATAAGCATAATTTACCAATTTGTTTTTATATACTATAAACATTTTTCTTTCTTTAAAAAGTTGTAGTCATCTATATTATGTTAATGATATATCCATTCTCAACCATCCACCTGCAACCCCTTTTCCCATTTTTGCACATGGGGTGAGGGTGTCTTCAACAGTGACAGTCATCTAGAGCCAAAGTTTACACAGTCAGGTGGCTAGTTCTGTCACGGTAATTCTTTCACACTACACACTCTTGCATGCACACTCACACATATGACCAATTTAGAGTGTCCAGTCCACCTACTGTATGTCTTTGGAATGTGGGAGGAAACCAGAGTACCCAGGGGAAACCCACAAAAACAGTGAAGATAGACTCCACACAGAAGGCACTCCAGCCAAGAATTTAACCAGGGAACTTGCTGCTGTCAGGTGACAACACTATCTGCTGTTCCACTGTGCCACCCTTATTATTGTTAATGATATATCTGATAATTTTATTCAAGGCGCATGACTTGAAGTCACTATTTATAGAAAGGAAAGCTTGGTTTTAAACACATGATGCCGAAAAAGGTTATATAGCCTACTTCCTTTTCTTAATGTTAGATATTGCATTGAAGAGGTCACATGAATGGGGAAAATGCATTTTGCTTCTTATTTTTCTTGCTTTATGCCATGTTGTGAACATACTAGTGTAATAAACTACAAGGAGCTGATATATATATATATATATATATATATATATATATATATATATATATATAAAATATATTATTATTATTATAATATCTGTGGACACACAGAAATACACACGTGTATGTGTGGTATGCAGTAAGCCATGAGGGTGTGTGTGCATGGTAGTATTATTACCACATACCTGGGGTTGCTGTAAGGCCTGAGCATGAATGCTTCATAATCCCTGGGTGTGTGTATTATCTGTATCATGCACATCCTGAACTGCCTTATTGCACTTAAAAAATGGGTGCCTATATTTTTTTGGAGTTTGAATTTTGCATTTTTTAGTTTACGTATAGGAAATATATGTTTGTAGTACATTTTTATGTAAAATCGCTCCTTTGCCTATTTTAACTGATTGATAACTATGCAAGGTTATTTCTCTTTAACTGTGTGGATTTTTTTCTTTTCTGTGGCAAAGCTTGCCAACCATCATCTCTTTGCAATTCAATGGCCCATTTGTTTGCTCAGGATGAGAGTCATTCCAATCCCAGTTCATTTCTAGTGAGGTGAAAACCGATTGTGAAAATGTCATTCTGGTAGCCATTAGGGCATTTTTGTTATACAACCCTAACCCAATCCTTTGGTGGTGATGTGGACTTCCTCATCACTGAAGAGGGGACCACCTGTCCCCCGATACAGGGGTGTGCCCACTCTTTCACATGCCTCTGCAAGGACTATTGTAACTGACTGGAGTGGTTTCCATTCATATGCCCTCACCCATCTGTAGCCTTTTTTCAAGAAGTGTCACTATGCCACTCCCTAGAGCACTAGGTCATTTCAGCTGGAGAGGTCACCACAACCCTCCCTCTCTCCAAGCAAACTGGCAGATGTAAACCATAAGTCTCTCTCTCTCTCCCCACCTCACCTGGCTCTTCCAGATTCCCAAGCAGGTAATTAAACTTGGGGTCATTTGGATCACAGCCCAGGCTTTGCCTGCTGTGTTAGAGATGGATAACTGTGTGGATATTTGGCATGAAATTTTGAGTATAGTCATTTAGGGGATTTTTCTGTCAAACTGCAGTGTGCTGTTACACTGTCCAGTTTATAAACAGGTGTCAACCCTACAGAATACCTCATCTGAGTTCTGACAGGTGACTGAGTCTCCAAGGCCATGCATGTTCATCAAAGCCCTTCCTCTGAAGAACTGTAGTATTACACACCCAGATCCCCACCATGATGTTCATACTTTTCATTCCCTCCCAGCTCCATCAAGCACCTGAGCTGCTAATCACACTCAAGTCACCTGTACTGTAGTCACGACCTTATCCCTTTATGCCACAGGTAATGTCTCATTAATTCATTGATTAGTGTTTTAGTTTTATGCACCTCCTACACACTGCCAAATTAGGCACTCCTAACATGAAAATGACACTAATGTTTAGCAATTTGCTACTTCTATGCTTTATTTGTCTATTCTGTTATTAAAGTGGCAATGTACACATATATATCTGCATTGTTTCTTCCTGGGCTGATGTTATTGTCAAGGCACTAGTCTGCAAATGCATTCACATCCTGTTTCCTGACACATCGCCCAGTGCTTTTCTCATTTTGTTCATTCCATCTTACATTCAGTAATTGAATATCAGACTTTGCAGCCTTCTGTGCTTACCTGGTTAACAGAAATGTGTTAAAATAGCTAACCAAATAACACGAACAACAGAGCATTTTGTGCAATATTCACGAATGGTATATAAACTATGAAGCACTACTAAGTGTTTCTTACCTTTGCACCCTTTCATGCCAGGAATTCCACCTACTCCTGGATATCCATTTCTGCCTTCTCTGCCTGGGTACCCAGGTAATCCTCTGTCTCCTGGAGGTCCAGGGGAGCCTGGCAAACCTTGCTGGCCTGGTAGTCCTGGCACTGATTCACATGGCTGGCAGATAGTTTTCATAGTTTGAAGGAGTGAAGGCAACTGATCTGTGAAGTACAAAACGAAGTGCATAAATCTTACAGTTCCATACTTCTTTTTCTAACTTTAAGGCAAATAGCATCACTGAGGTTTTTACAGATACATGGGAATTTATCTTACTGAGTCAGAAAGACTGACATCTATACAATTATGGCACCCTGAAACTAACTAACATGCCTACCTTACATTTATATTGTCAAAACACAAGTTTCACAGAGTATTTTTGTTTAATGACATTAACTAATTGAGGAGGGAAGCTCCCAAGACTCTTACCAGGCATGACCTGGGTTAGATCCAAGGTAATACTTAAACATGCAATAACAGTTACAGAAAAAAATATTTTAACATTTGCACACTCTTTACATAAGGCATCATATACATTTAAATCCACTTAAATATAATAACAAATACTGTCTAAAAATAGGGGGAGTTTAGCAGCCAAAATGATTTTTCATGTTATTTGAATTGTTTTGGAAATATGAATAAACAAACAGGTCTACTGTAAGTGCTCACATGCTATTAGCTCATGACAGACTTGCTTGCTGCCATGTGCTCAAAAAGGCAATTACTGTACCTCCCACTAACTTGATCTCCCATAACTACTTAGTCATACTAACACTCTAGCCTACAAAACTGCATTGCCCTACCAGAACCCTAAGTCTGACCCTAGAACACCCTTCTCAGTCCTTAACTCTAAGACTCCCTTCTCACTGCCTAAACCTAAAATCCTGTCCCTGGTCCATAACCCTAAGACTCCCTTCCCTCTGCCTAAACCTACAATCCTGTGGCAGTCTGTAACCCTAAGACTCCTTTCTCACCCCTTAACCTAAAACTCCCTGCCCACTCCATAAACCTAAAATCCCACCTACTGTTTCCTAAACCTAAAATCACCCCTCCCACTCCCTAAACCTAAATTCCACTCTCTCACCCCAAATGCTGTACTTACCTTGTTTGAACTGGAATAATGTGTTTGGGTAAGCTGCAACAATTGCTTGCCTGAACTCATACTCGAGGTTGAGCAAGAGGTGACTGGCAGCCTACCAGTGCTACAAGATAATTGAGTCCCTGTCTTTCAGACAGTAATCTTTATGCTTTTGGGACTCAAGTGCTTGTAGAAATACTAACCATTATCTTTGAGAATGTCAAACAACTTGGATTTGGAGGTGGGAAACAAAGTCAGTTTTAAATGCTGATTATAATGAGTAGGGTGGAGAGGGCACACCTTACTTGCATGGGGGTTGTATGTGTGTGTGGGGGGTGGAGGGTCAGTGGGTTTACCCAGGAAGTTTAGCTGAAAGGATTGGGCATTTTGCAGATCATAAGTTGGATACTGTCATTTTATTCTTACTAATGGCAAACACTGACCTATAAAGAGAGACAAAACTTTTGGTCTGGAATTATATGAAGTGCCAAGAAGAGTTTAAGGTGATTTTGTTAAAGGTTAAGAGCAATTATTAAGACGCATTGGTTACAAAAAAATTATGAGAACAAAAATGATTCTGTTTGTGTAATTGGTAACCAGTTTGTTTAGACAGGGATATATGGTTCCGTTTTCAGTAGACTGAGAGAGAAAATTAATCTAACGACTTCTACAGGCATTTTAAAGTGTTAGGTTGGGGAATAGACTAATAAGGGGTGCACATATTCCTGTTTTGGGAAGAGGTGCTTTGTCTCAGTTGATGCTCTTCATATTGATCATTGCTGCAGTAGCCTTAGCTGTATGGGTTATATCCTGCTAAGGATATAACAGCAGCTAGCTTCCAAAGCTTCAGAGCACCTTCCATGTGGCTAAACTGTCAATCAGCTCAGGCTGACAAGTTTGGGTGTGAAGTCCTTCAGAGCTTTAATGCTTCCAAGGAGTACACACCTTTGAAACTTTTGAAGATCAATGGTCATTTTTTTGCTTTTCTCTGAGATAAATGGCCATTTTGTGCTTTTCTTTTCTGGGCAGAGAAGTTCCCTTTGTGGGAAAAAAAGCTTCCATTTTCTTAAATATTGTTGATGTTGTATTACTTTCCTCTTCAGGAAAGTTATTTCAAGGCTAAGAGTGTTGTTTTTTAATGGACTCACACACACACACACACACACACACACACACACACACACACACACACACACACACAAACATACGCTTTTCTATTTTCTTTTCTTTTTTTTTCTTTTACACTCGCTAAAGAACAAAAATGCTGCTTAGAGATCTTAAAATATTGGCAGCCATTAGCTTTGTTACAGTCTGAACTCCTCAGCAGCTTAATATGCTACCATGAAGTGGTGGACTAATTTTTCAGTGGGCATTACATGTGCATTAACACCCAGCATGATAACATTTGTTCTCTAGTCAGAGATGTAATGTATAGGTCACCCATTCTCTAAGAAGAAATGGCAAGCGAGTTCCAAAATGAAGTCTCAAACCTCCCAAAACCAAGGACAGTCCAACAAGTCTGAATAGCTAGTTAAGAGACCTTGTGACCTCATCTCTCCCTGGCCCCTTTTCTCTTCCAGAAAGTCTGAATCTCTATTTTTGTCTTTGGCAACAGATTGTTTCAGACAAATGGGTTCTGAAAATAATTCATCTAAGTTATAGATGGCAATGGGGGGAAATCCCTCCTTTCCAGGTGGTCATTCCACATCCTGCAGATCAGACTCTTTTGTTTCTACCTATTCTTCATCACATGCTGTCCCAAGGAGTGATAGAACCTGTTTTTCTTTCTCAGGTGGTTTTATTTAAGGATGTTCCTAGTGCTAAAGAAAGAAAGAAAGACAATGCTTGGGAACCAGTTCTGGGTCTTTCTTTCCTAAATGTGACCAAATTCAAAATGTTGTCACTTCACAACCTGTTTCCTCTTCTTCCTCTTTCAAGTTTTCTGGTAACAGTAGACTGAAAGGATGCCTGTCATCTCAACTCTATTAATCCAGACATCAGACATTTCTTAAGGTTTTGTGTGTCTGGGTCACAATGTCAGTTCTCTGCCTTACCCTTTGTACTATCCATTGCATCAAGAGTATTCACAAAGTGTCTAGCTTCAATTATAGCTCATTGCAGGCTACAAGGTATCCACATTTGCCATATTTAGACAACTTGCTATCTTGGCAGACTCTTTTTCAAGGTGTCACGAATCCCTCACTTGGGTGAGATCCCTTACACAAACTGGGATTCCAAGAAAACCTTCAAAAGTCTTTCTTGACTCCCTCACACAGGATTGTGTTCCTGGGACATCAACTAGACACCTCAATTCAAATAGCTTTTCTTTCACAGGAAAATATATCTTTATTCAGATCTATGTATAAGGTTTTCCACTCAGACTTCAGTCACTGCGAGGGAATTCCTCAGTACTTTGGGTCTCGTGGCATCTATGATTCTCAGGATGCCCATGGCAAGAGTCCAAATGAGAAAGATACATTGGTATCTGAAATTTCTTTGGTATCAGCATCAACGCTGCTTATCTGTTCAGATCACATTGCTGGGGTTTGTCAGAATAGAAATCTTTTGGTGGGGACAACAGATATCCTTAAATCCAGGTCTCCCCTTCTTCTTCCTTGCTCCAAAGCAGTCAGTCACCACAGATGCCTCATACTTTGCTTGGGGAGCAGTTTTAGCAGTGTTAAAAGTGAGGGGTGTGGGACACTAAGGACAGACACAAGTACACAAATATCAAGAAGATGCCTGCCCTGATCAAGGCACTCAGGTCTCTGAATGATTGTTGGTCCTCTGGACCTCAAATGGTTACAGACAACACCATGTTCATGTGGTACATTAACAAGCAAGGAGGAACCCCTTGCAGAATAACCATGTTAGATTTGGATATAGTTTCACAACACAATCTCACTCCACAGGCATCCTACATTCCATCAGAGCAAAATGTGTGGCAGCTAAGCCGAGCAGGACCAGGGCAGACCCTCATGAATGGAAACTAGATTAGGGGATCTTGCAAGATTTAATTCATTTGTAGGGAATTCCTCAAATATACCTCTTTGCCTCCTTTCTGAACAGTCAACTGGCAAAATTCTGTTCCAGGACTCCATACTAGAACACCTGAAAGAAAGACACCTCTTTTCTTTGTGCAGCAATGTTCTTGTATGCCTTTCCACCCTTCTCACTAATATCCAGGGTACTTTTGAAGATTCAGAAGAATCTCCAAAGATCATTGTTATGACTCCCTTCTGGTCCAGGCAGCTGTGGTTCTCCTTTTTTTTAGAAATGGCCAGTGGCAATTACCACAAGCTTCCTCATGGACTGGATCTACTCAGACAAGACCAGGGGTATTTGATACATTCCAACATCAGTCATCTTCAGTTGACTTCCTGGATGATAGAGTCTTAATGTCTTTTAGGCACCCGTTTTTTGAGGATGTGCAACAGATACATGAAGGCAAGAAAGCCTGCTACTAGAAAATTATATATTAGCAAATGGAAAAGGTTTTCTAGTTAGTGCCAACAACATAATCAGCACTCATTCAGGGCTAGTTGTTCTCTGGTTTTACAATATTATCCTATGGCCTTTTTTATTCCTATGTCAAGGTTAATTTATCAGCCATCTCAGCATGTTTGCCCATGGATCCTCCTCTTTCAATGCAGTAGCATGTCAAAATGTTCTTGAAAGGGGTATTGCACAAGAGGCCTCTTAGAAAACTGGTGGCCCCTCTTTGGGATCTTAATTTTGTTTTAGAGATGCTAAGACTTGTTCCATTTGAACCAGCTAAGTTGGCTTATTTGAGGTTCTTATCATGGAAAAAAGTTTTGCTGTTGCTGTGACCTCTGCAGTAGGTTATCTGAGTTGCAAGCTCTTATGTTGAGTCAGATGTAGCTCATTTACCATAGGGAGAGGGTTTTTTGTGAACTAATTCCTTTTTCATGCTTAAAGTGGTATCTGAGTTTCCTTTAAGCCAAACTATCCATCAACCCGTTTTCATTCCTGAACCTAAAAATGAGGGAGAAAGGATATTCCATATCTTGGATGTCTAAAGGCAGCTCAAGTACTATTTAGACATATTCTAGAAGCTGCTACTTGGTCTTCTGTACATAGTTTTACAAAGCACTATAAAACTGATTTTGATTCCATGTCTACATTAATCTTAACCTTTGCTAGAACCATTCTTCAGGAATCCAGGACCTTTCTCCTTCCACATCCCAAATATAGTTAGCTATAGTAATCTACCCATATAGCTAAGGTTAGTGCAGCTGTGGTCAAAATGAGGAACATAGTATAGTTGTGTAAGATGAACTTACTGTAACAGTAAATGTTCGAATGAGCCCTTCCCAGCCTCCTGCTTGTGTGAGATAGCATTGATGGTATTCACTGACAGTCTCATGGCTAAGAATCAATCTCCGAACTTACTAAACTTACTCAATGTACTCTGTAGATTGAACTGACGGCAGGAAGATTGTGCCCATATTATAGTATTACCAGATGGTCAGCACAGAGATTAAAAACTAATACTGGAAATTTAACATAAAACTATTAATAAAAATAGAGAAAATAATTCGCTCCACAGCACAGAATGATAGCTCCCCGCTATGATGCAGGGAACCCTGATTTTATTAGTGAATCTGATACCTGAGAGGTCATCCAGAGGGATAATATCTGAATGAAACTTCTGTTAGCTCATCTATCTTAGGGACAGAGGTATGGTTTTCAGTTTAGGGCTACCAATCCTAAGTGGACCAGAGGACACTAAACCAGCAGCACATGCATTAAGTATGTACACTCAGTACTGGGCTGGACATTGCATTGTACATAATAAAACACCCTCTGCAGCTGCCAGGATAGTGCCATATTGGGTCACCCTGCTCTTCTCTCCTCTTCACCAGATCCACAGTTACCTACACTAAGGATTCCTGACTTGTGAGGTGCTTGCCTATGAGGACTAAGACATGCAGAGATGTTGGAGAAGAATATCAAGGAAAGCCTCTGGGACATAGCTGAGGGCAGATAGTTACTGAAAAAACAAACAGATAGTAAAAGCGAACTAAATAAATAAATAAAACAGGACTACAAGAATAGCTATAATTGTGAAACTTAATGGATTAAATCTCACATTTTCAGCTGCATGGTATAAAATGCATTTTGGTGGTTAAAAATATCTTACATTTTCTCTCTCATGCTGTTAGACCTGTTTAGTCCAAGGAATCCTTCTATCTCAGACTAAGTAAAGGCTACCCCTAATTTTGTCAGCATCTAACAAAAATTCAGAGGCACTCCATCTTCTTTCCAATAAAGTATGTAGGTTCACCACCCTCTCACCCCAACATGAACACTACTTTATTGTACTTTACTAAGCAAAATGGCTACTCATTAAACAAAATTTGACCTGTTGAAAATTCTTCTATACAAATTGTTAAAACTAGAAAGCTTCCCACCCATAGCTGAAAATCATACAAGGAGAATACCCACCTACAACTTTAGAGCACACACTGACTCTGATTTTGTAATGTAGACTCCCCAACCAATCACTGCTTTTAAATCCTAGGATCAAAACTATGGTAATCCTAGAACCAGAATTTGGGAATCACTCTCTCCTACCTTAAAAAATTTATCCTCCTACAATGTCTTTCAGTCCAGATTTAGAACATATCTCTTCAATGAATCATAGGTTCATAGGTAGGTACTAGGCTATCAGTCCTGGGGCCTATATAAGCCTAGCCAGAAAGGTTCCCTGGCTTTCACCACCCAAGAAAATTATTTTCCTATGCCCCTGTCGAGCAGTGCTGTAGAAGTGATCCCCGGGGTGAATTTTCTATTTCCCATCCAATTGTCAAGATTTTTCTTAAAGAGGGCCAATGAGGAGCTTTGCTTGACATGAATAGGTAGTTTGTTCCAGAGTATGGGAAGTCTCTAAGACAGGAATCTATCCCTCCAGCGTGTTCTGTTTATTGTGGTGGCAAGGTTTAAGTCCTTGGAGCATGTGGTTCGGAGAGATTGGGATTTCTTTAAGTGTAGCATGTCTAACAGCTCTGGGTTTGATATAGCTTTGTATGTTAGGCAGAGATCGCCTCTGAGTAGGCGATATGTGACAGAGTAGAGCTGGAGTTTTTTGAGATGGTCTGCATGTGGCATCTGTTTGAGGCTGGTAATCCTCTCAGTGAGGTATTTCTGTGGCCTTTCCAATTGTTGTAGGTGTCTTGTGAGATACATGCCAAATGGGGCATTGTACTCTATAATGGGTCTGATGAGGGATGAGTAGAGAGGAACAATGACCTCCTTTTTTCTAGAGGAGAACTCTTTTGTGATGAGGTGTGCCATGTAGAAGGATTTCCTGACTACTGTGGCGATGTGGTTATCAAAGGAGAGACTACTGTCCACCTGTGTCCTGAGGTCCCTTATCACACTTTCGGTGTTTAGTGAGCTACTGCCTATGTGGTAATTCATGGGTATTGAGTTTTTCCCAAAGGGGATGGCAATGCACTTCTTGGTATTAAGCCTGAGGCCATGACTTTGACACCAAGCATCTGTCTCTGTGAGGCCCTTTTGTAGAATGTCTACATCATTAGGTGATTCTAGTATGGCTCCCAGTTTGCGGTCATCTGCAAACTTTGTTAGCCAAAGACCTTCTGTGTTGGCCCGTACTTCAGAGAAGTAGATGCCGAACAGGAGAAGACCCAGGACCAATCCTGTGGTACTCCACTCATCACTGGTCTGAAGTCGGACTTGGAGTCGACTACTTTTACTGTGTGGGTTCTGTCAGTGAGCCAGTTGGCCACCCATCTTGTGATATTTATGCCCAGTTTAGTGAGTTTATCTATAATTCCATAGTGGGGAATGGTATTGAAAGCCTCAATGAGGTCAAGACAGGCTGTGTGCACTACCTTGCCCTCATCTACGGCTCTGGTGACTGCTTCAGAGAAGTCAGTCAGGTTTAGTAGACATAATCTACCTTTTACAAACCCAAACTGAGTGGGGTCCAGGGTTTGGAGATTAACTATGTCTTTGTTTATAAGCTGCAAGGTGATACATTCCATGGCCTTGCAGATCAGGCTCATCAGGCTAATGGGGCAGTAGTTTCCAGGGTCCATAGTGTCACCCTCTTTGTGGAGTGGAATAACCATCACTGTGCGCCATTCAGTAGGCACATAGCCTGAGGTGAGGCTATGATTGAACATGGTACTTAGGTGGGGTACTAGCTTGTTCTGTAGTTCATGCAGTACGCAGCCTGGGATGTTGTCTGGTCCCATGGATGTTGTGTTCTTGGCTTTAGAGAGTGCAGTCTTTAATTGTTCATCTGTGATTACAGGGGCTTTGCATTCTTCTGGTATTAAAATGGGGCCTTTAGAGGGTGAGTGGAGGTAAAGTTAGCACTGAACCTATCTGCCAGGATGTTGGCAATATCGGTTGGTTCTGTATATTTAGTGCTATTGTGCTGTAGCTCAGAGCAGATCTGAGTGTTGACATTGAGATTCCTGACATAGCTGTAAAATGCTTTGTGGTTGTCTTTGGAATCAGTGGCAATTTTATTTTCATAACTGGCTTTGGAGGATTTTATAAGGGATCTCAGCTTCTTGCTGAGGATGTCCAGGGAGTTCCTCCAATCTTGGGATTTTGCTCTTTTTTTGCAACAGCTTCTTCCTTCTGTTGTAGTGTTTGTTTATGGCAGGGGACCACCAGATTGGCTTCCTTTTTTTGGAGGATAGCATCTTGATTCTGCTGGAGTTGGCACGATCCATGGACTCGTGTATGTGCTTATACAGTACATTTGTGTAAGATTCAGCAGTCGTACCTCTATTTTCTGTTTGTATGGGTGTCATGAAGTTTGCCACTTCTGTCTTAAGAAGCATGAAGTTGGCTTTGGAGTAGTTTTTGACGGTGGTTTCCTTCATGGCTGGTGGGAGTGGGATATGGATGTCTAGGGTGATTAGCTTGTGGTCGGATCTGACCAGAGAGGAGTTGACCTCTGGCATGGAACACCGGTTACCCATATTGGTAATGACCAGGTCTGGGATATTGCTGCCCTGGTGGGGGTGTGGACAAGCTGATCCAAGGCATTGGAATTTATGAATTCCAGAAAACGTTGAGCGAATGAGTTGGTACATGAGTAGTTTTCCCAGTTGATGGTGGGGTAGTTGAAATCACCTATAATTAAGGTATTGGGTTGTACCTTAATATTTTCCAGTATCTTAAGAAATGAAGAGTGGGAATCCTGGGGCATGGTGGGGGATCTGTAACAAGCTACAACCTGGATTGCAGTCTTGCCCAGTGTTAGTTGCACTTGGATAATCTTGGATGCATTATGTTGAAAAGCTAGCCTGAAGGTTCCACCTTTAGTGTTTTGGTCCAGGTTAGGTGGCTGAAAGGTGTAGTATGAATTATAGCCTGGTACTGCAGGGGTGCTCTCTGAAGGCTTGAACAAGGTCTCTGTCACTGCACAGATGTTGATGTTCTCCATTTTAAGGAGTGCATCAAGTGAGTGCATTTTGAGGTTTAGACTTCTAGCATTGAGTAGCATTGCCCTCAAAGTTTGCTTGCTTGTACCTGTTACTGTGGTGAATTTGGCATTTGAGCCTTCCCTAAAAAAGGCACTATAGGGGTGGCAAGAGCTTTAGCCAGTATCTGGTATCCCAGGGGCAACAGGTGCAGGCCATCTCTGGCAAAGCATCGTGGTCTGTCGACCATGTCGTCCCAGGCAGACCGTGCAATGCAGTACTGTAGACTGCTTAACCTCCACTACCTACCACATAACCTCCTTCTGCATTTTGCAGTGTCTCTTACTTCAGTACTTCGTGGTGATATATTTTAATATTCAGTTGTATATAGTGTAAATATAGAAAAATTATTTATTTGTATTTTTTAACAGCACAACTATTTATTTGTAGCTCAGATGTCTCTTTTATTATTTTACTCTTTTCTATGCATTCACTTTTATCAAAACAGAATACAAGTATTCTGGCAAATACTCCAAACCTGCTGCTGTTATAATTACTTGTAATACTGCTTTCATCATGTATATATTGTTCATTGCACTACTTCGTACATGTCTTAGTATTTAACTTCTTTGTTTACAATGTTGAGTTTGCATTTTTTGATATTCCCAGGCTGTGCCTGAAAAAAAGTTCATTTGGGATCAGTGCTCTACACTGGTTAACAAATTCAAAATAAATAAGAATACACTGTAATGTGTAAATGATTCTAAACTGTTGCTGCTGCTCTACTTTTCTGGCTCATTATACCTCAAGTCTGAACTGTAGAATATGCACTGAAATATAGCTTTGTATCACCTTGTTAAATACAAGAAGACTGACTGTAGAACCAACTGGAGATAATAAAAAGTGATCAAGCTACAATGGCTATTGTTAAGAAGGCTGGCCATCAGCTACCTGTAGCTTGTCTCCTTGTTTACTGTGCCTACTGGACCTACCTTAGTCTCCCTAGTCTATACTTGACCTTAGTCGGGGGCAGGTGAAGAAATTAAGATAGTTGATCATGCTATATGTCAGGGCATATGCTCTAATTTCTGTTCCCTAATGGCAGTTTGGCAGGTTTGTGATCACTGCCCTCAGGAGGTACATGCGGCTTCCACATATGTGCAACCTTCCAGCTGAGCAGCTCATCACTCATGCAGCATGAAATTGGTTGGGTCCATTTGCTGCATATTACAGTGAGCCTTTAGGCTGCCTCCCTCCCTCCAGGATGGGTGAGCTGACATTGTCCATTCAGTCCCATCCTCCCCTAGTGGCCCTTCTAGTACTTGTGATGCTAATTGAACATAGGTCATCTGAGACGCAGTGAGGGTCTTCGTCCTCTGTGCCAGTGGACTGCCCATCAAAGTATTAATTCCAGAGTAAATAGGTACAGTATCATAACCTACTTGACCACCATGTATCCCTTTAATTTCATCACAGAAAGTCTACACATACTAAATGGTGGTTTACTATCAAAATTGCGGAATTCCCAACCGTGAACATTGATATCCTCGACGCATTTTATCTCCTCATGAATATTAATGAGTTTAGGTGATTGACACATACCATCAACAGTCTGTTTTCGATGTTAATGTCGACAGTTGCTGTTTATAGACATGCTGCATTTCTCTGCCCTGTTGACGATCTTCTTAACTGTCGTTCACATGACTGTCGACATACCAACTGTTGCTCCTACCATGTTCTAACAGGAGCCGGATGTTAAACTGATTTTCAGTATTTTGATTATACACCCTAAATGGTAGTTCTTATTTATTTCTGACGTAGGCTGGATTTTGCACCTCTTTATTAATTATAATTGTGAAGGTAACCTTTTTTTTTTAGCATTTACTCAAGCAGTGTCTCTGAGCCTTGTGAGTATCCTGAAATCTCTTGTAATTGAAGGGGCATGCTTGCCCTCAGCTTTCTTCCAGTGAAGGGAAAGAGCCTATCTTGTACACTGCACAGTAGCTCATTAAGGGAAGATTATGGACACTTCTGGAGAAAAAGGAATCCATTCTAAGTGCAACAACTACTGTATTAATAGAGATTCCTTTGTTTGAGCGGTAAAGTGACCCTTTTTAAGATCCTTCAAAAGATGTCTAGACTGTGGTCATTAAATTTAGTGAGAACAACTTGCATGGCACAGCATTTTTATGCAGGTTTGTAACCATTAAATCCAATGTCTATTGGTTTCCCAGAGGTAGAGTAAGATGAATAAATTGGGCTACTGGCTGCATTAGATCCCAGCCTGAAAGCAGGGCACAGGCATGTTGCTTGCAACCATCAAACCAATTTAGATCAACAAAAAGGATGAAGGTATTCCTACATGACTAGGGCTTTTAAACTTTTAAGACTGCATACAAAAAGTCAGAGGGAGACATACAAGCTGTACATAAAATTTACCTTGCAGGAACTCCAAGGAGTACTGATGAAATAACTCATTTACAACTGTATACATTAAATGACAGATTAGCAACAAGGCAGGTGACACACAATCACATTTTTCCTTTTGATAAGAAGAAGTAGGGCACAGTCTCCACTTCTTGATCTGGAGTGTTGGCTTATGAAGGAGGTAGTGATGGCCTTCCCTTCTCCCTAGTTTAGCCAGGTTTCAGAGATGGATAGGATGTCAGAAGACACTGTGGGCACCCATATTTCATGTAGTACAATTTAGTGAATGATGTTCCTACATTCACATGGAGAATCTTGCACTCCTTTGTAAAGTTAATGGTGAGTATGTTACTGCTTTGTGAAGTACATAAAATGGAGCCTGAAGTCTGTTGCACATCAACAACTAAAAGGAATCTTAACCATAGGAAAAGGGGGTGTGTGACAAAGATTTAATAATGAAGACTCATAGAGATGGCTTCTGTAGTTGGGGTTATGCTCACCACCATTCAGAGTTCCGAAATAAAGCTTAGAAGATGCTATGATTTAGAGATCATTGCATGTCATTTCCAACTCATGTTACCATGTAACGTTCAGGAAACCAAGTGCACTTGCCCTCCAAGATGCTATTTTCATTAATCCACTCACATAATTCAGGTCATAATCATTTCTATTGTCAGTGAAGTTTTGTATTTCTATACCTAGCAAGCACACTGAGTATCTTTATGATATTCAGATCACAAGCCTATAGCATCACTAGCATTACCTTTACTGTCTCAGGAAGGAGCAAAATATTAATAACTCCCACAAGTGTCACCATTTCAGTCCTACAACCCATATGATAGGAGACACTGTGAAAATATTTTATCTTACTTTCCAGATAAAAATAATGGCAGACATTAAGTTTTCAGTCCTCATCCAGGGGTTAGCAGGAGGGTCTGCATTTAGCCCCAGGAATAAGTTGGAATATTGCCACAAGAGCAGATTTTCATAGAGCAGGTTACAGCCTAGCCCCCCCTTCAAGTAAGTCCAGTTATGCAGCCTCTCTCCTCCAGTCTGTGCAGGTGTTTAGCTCATTGTCATCTAGCAAAGGTATTAAGCCTGTGACAGTTGTCTATTCCAGTGAAAGATGTGTGTGTGTGTGTGTGTGTGTGTGTGTGTGTGTGCGTGTGTGTGTGTGTGTGATCGCATGCGCGTCACTCTGTGCTGGCACCACAGAGCCCTGGGCCCTGGTCAAATGGAGCTCAGAGCTAAACAGCCTGCCCCCAGGATTGGTGCCCTTGAATCCCTCTATCTCATACTTGTCATAGATCTCCCTCAGGCCCAGATGGGCCAGATAGTCCTTGATGGGGTTTTATTAGGCCATTGCTTCAGATATCATATTTCCAGGTCTAGACATCAAATAGATTGTTGGTGTCTTGAGACAACATGTGCAACAGGTACAGGAATGCACCCTCAAGGAATATGGTCTGAAGATAGTGCCAGATCCAGCAGAAGCCAGTGTCCCACAGGCAATGCTTCCAGCAGAAGTCTGATCACATGTTAGTTTTAAGTCACCTGACACCTGGTATGCGACAGATGCACTCTCACCAATGTATTGTACAAGTCTATACCTACAAACAGCAGAAGGCCTGTGCCCCCACTGTGGGATCTATAAGGAATGAAAAGGCACAGCTAGACAAGGATGAGTCCAATTTAGCAGTGTGACTATGTCACAGGCAATCCAAGTTTGAATAGATGCTCAGGAACAGGAAGGATCTGGCATGAAATAATGGGAGTTAACAGCCATTGCTAGAGGGAGGAAGAAAGCACTGGCTTGCCACATGGGTGACATCTAATGGGAACACTAGGTATTTACTCAGTGTAGTCCAAGTCTAGCGAGCCTGCACTCTTGTGTTTAAGTCTGACAGTAAGGCAAGAGCATTTCAGCTGGTGGAGCCCTGCTGCCCCTCAGATAGCAGCTATAGCAGAGTTTAGAAAAGCTGCTGGGGGGATGGGGTCTTCACTGAGGTGGAGCATAGGCCACACTGTAGTACCAGCAAACTGGCCTGATTTCTACCGCTTGACTCTTGCCATGCAGAGAACCTAAAGATGCAGGATTTCTGAGTAGAAACAAATCAACTGCAGAGATTTTGCCTTACCCTGGGATTCCCTCCTCCAATTGCTGTGAAATAAATTTAATGATTGAGTATAGGTAGAGGAGTCATTGTGCTTGGTCTTATGGGGAAAAAAATAATAAGGCCAATTGTCCTTAAAATTCCTCATCATATGGTCTCGCCTTTGGAGAAGGGCTTAGGTTTATAAGAAATAGACTGGATTCATTTCATATCTCAATATTTATCTGTAAGAAATGCATTTCAGAGTATGTGGGAAAGACAATTGAGCCTTTGGTCATCCCTTCATGGAGCATGTTCTTAATAATGCTGTTTAAGCAGCCTGGAGGTATCCTGACTCTGCCCCTTTGGATTCTAAAAATACATTAGCCTTCTATAAGCCACGATCTGAAAGGGAAGAGATCCTTATTTAGTATTCTGCTAATTTCTTCATGATATGTTTGGTCTAAAATAAGTACCAGAGATTACAGATTTTGCCATCTTTCACATTACAAGGAATCAAAGGATATGAAGACATCTTATAAGAATCAGTACATTGGGCTTGGGGTCCCCAACTATTCACTTATCTTCTCATTGTTCCAGTCGCACCTGACAATGGGGGCTATGGATATATTTGAAGACCTCCCAGCATCTGTGCTGTAGGAAAGTGCATTAAAGTTTCTGGCAACAGTTTCAAAAATGGGCTTCTGTGATGTACGTGTGGTGGTTAGTGGATGGAAGCCTCCACAAATCATTCTGTGTACTAGGGTTGATACTGTGGTGAAAAGTATTGCCTAAGTAATTTGTTTGAAGTGAAGTTGATGTTACTAGGTTCTGAAGATGTCATATTATAGTGATGCTAGCAGAGATGGCAAAAAACTAGACAAAGATGTTCTTTGGGTGACTCAATGAAGAGTGATGTTGAGTACATGATAGATTCTTGGACTTTTAATAGCAGCAACACTAATGAGGCTGAACTGGTAATTTTCCTGACGGATGTTAGGGTTGACCCAAAAGGAATCGTATATAATTTATGCCTCATACTAGGCCAATTGAGTAGATATGCTCAGCATGTCTAAAACTGTAATGTGAATGATGGCGATATGGTTACCTCATTTGCACCTATAGCACCTTTTTGTGTACTTCCATTTAAACACCTGTAACTCCTTATGCTGTAGTGACATGTTTTGGGGACTTGCTTTCTTAACTAAATCACTTACCATTTAATAATAACCAGCATATGAAAACGCAAGATGTAAGTAACAAAATGTCACTGAGATTGTTAGCACAGGATGTTCTGCAATCGAAGTATTAATCCCTGCTTGTCACTTGTTATTCATATTTTCATACTTAACATTCATAACTGAGAGAACTACACATTATTCATAAGCATGGTATGAAATGTCATTGCGGTTACTGTCTATGTGCAGCATACTACACTGGACATATTTTTAGCTATTTCCTAATAATTGTTAACATAATCAGTATTACTATATATATACATTAATATTTCCATAACCAATTGACTCAAAAACTACTACATGGCATCAAGTGCAACCATAGATGATCTTGAAGAAAACTGCTACTATTTTTATATATATGCAATGTAAGTTTATACATCTGGAGAGATATGATGTGGATTCAGAAAATGTTGCCTCATAGCACTAAGCACATTTGCATGAGTGGTGATCTGCAGGGTGTGTGAAATTCATAAAAAGCAATCTGCACTACATGGCTAGGTCAGCAACTGTGGTTGACTATGTTATTTGCTAATGGTTCATTAATGTGAGACAGTGTATGATAATAAGGCAAAATAAGATGGCAGAGTGATACACAAATGTTTAAATGTTGTACAATGGTGCTACACCCTCTGTATATTTGAACTTGGCCATATGCCAGTGTATAGTAAAATGTGTATCTTCAGCAGTCTCTTATTATCTCAGTGGATACTAAGGTATGTGTATTTTTTCATATATTAGCTACAGGGATCTTTCTGCGACCTACTAGGAAACAATGCGGGTTTCTCAGTCATCTGCCTTGAGAATACTCCATTGGTTTCTTGAAGCCATGCTGCAGCATGTGGGGGAGCATATGTGGTTCCCATGTATCCTAGAGGAGAGTGCCAACACCATGAAGGAGTTCTATGATATAGCCCATTTTCCTGATGCACTGTAGGCTGTAGACTGTACCTATAATGAAATAAAGGCTCCATATGGTGAACTGGGAAGGAGGTGCTGCCAGATGGTCTGTAATGCACAGGCTATCATCTACAATGCATATGCCGGTCACCCAGGTAGCTTCTATGACTTCCACATATGGTGATTATGTGACCTGTACCAATGGTTTCAGAGGACTGACTTCCCACTGGAGAATCTTATTGGAGATGTTGGATATGCCCTGGAATCCTGGCTCATAACACCTATTAAAAATCCACAGAATTAAACAAACTAGTAGTACAACCATGCACTATCACAAATTAGAAACATTACTGAGCATGTTGTTAGACTGCTGAAGGTAAGCTTTCACAGTCTGGATTTAACCAATGGTACCCTAAGTATGCTCCTGTCACTGGTGCAGAAATATTGACTCTGTGTGTAGTGTTACACAATATTATGCCTAGGAAGCAGTTATAGCAAAGTGGCCTTTTGTAGGACCTGTAATTCTGAGCACAACAGGGAGTGGAAGATGGGACAGACCAGCAGTTAGAGCAGTAGTAAGCAGCAGTGGGTGATCATGCCAGACCAACGAGGGAACATTATGCCGTACCACTAACAGAGGCACTGGATTGCTCATAGCTTCAAAACACAGTAAACAATAGTTAAGTAGATACACTAGAGCAAAATGATGCAAGCAAAAACAACACCAGGCTATACTTGCTCATGCATATGCCATCCACACTGTGCATCAGGCACAGGTACCCCAGAAAACAATGAACAAAGGGAAAGGTACAGGTATCATTTGTACAGGTGGAGAAAGGAGCACAGCAGTGCATGTCTTTCACAGGAAAGTGTGTCAACATGAGTGTTGAGATGTATAAAAAGAAAAGAATGATTTTATGGCACCTATCAGAATTGGTATGGGGTTTACTGTTGAAAAGCTACAAGGTCTGTGGATGTGTGTGATATGCTGGGGGCTATGGTGGAGTGTGGTTATGTCTGCAGGGCATAGCCTCAGCAGTTGGTGCAGCACTCAGTCTAATGGATGGGTCAAGTGTGTGCATGACAGAGGGTTCAACGACTTCTGTTTGCACCCACCCATGAGAGCTGGTTATGCCAGAAGTTACACTGGCTGTAGCATGACCCTAGTTAGATGCTAGTGTACTTCATATTCTTGACAGACATCTGCTCAGAGATGTTCCAGCATGATGACAGCCATAACCATGAGAATGTCCTCTACTGGGAGTAGAATCTCCACATTAAATGCTGCTGTGGAAATTCCAGCACTGTAGGAGCAGGATATTTCATGTCCACAGCCATGTTGGCTAAAATCTGTGGATGTAACAGATGACTGACTGTGAGGGTGTCCTCTTATCCCTGCCAGACAACCTTGAGAAGACACTGCATGATCCAGTGTGAAGGAATCACAGATACAGGACATGCACTCTCATACATCAGCATACATACCTTAGATTACTATCTCTGCCATGGCTGTGTTGGCACTAGCCTGTGCCCCACAATGGCCCTGCACAAACGTTGGTTTGCAGCCATTGACATATCAAACTCAGTATAACGCCAGTAAACTTTTCTCTTGTGAACATCATTACAGCCCCCTTGTGTGGACCTCCCTGCCCAAGAGTGCCTACTTGAAGTCAGCAGTCTTCTCTGATCAATAATGCCATCCTCACTCTGGCCTCTCTCAAATCTTTGAATAGTTTGTGCCAGCTGTACACTGTGATCATTATCAGAGGCTACAGTTCCTCCAACATCAGATGTGGGCATTCCCACAGTGCCATGACAGATAAAGAATTGCCTAAGAATATACCAAACCAAACCAAAAAAAGAAAAGAAAAAAAAACAGTATAAGCATAACACAGCAACGGATATCATTACAACTATAAACATGATAAAAACTAATGACCTTGGCCATACTGATGTACTGAAGTTGTAGTGACCAAAAGTTAAAGAGGACTTGCAACTATTGATAGAATGAAATAGAAATACATACATAGGGCATCCACAATGGAGCCTATCCATCTGTGCCCTAACATCCAACACCACACTTTGGGGCTCTGTGGAGGTGGTACTTCCTTTAAGAAAGGCCAGGAACTCCTCCGTCTCCATAACAGTTGGTTCAGTCAACCACCCATCAGTTGTTGCACTGCGTATCCATGTCACTGCTTCCACTCCGGGGGTGGCAGCTTGGATCATATCCATGTCCCTGTGTTGGACCATTTTATAGCCATGGTCCTGGCCACCCACCAAATCAACATTGCTAACAGTGTTAATCCATGTATGGTCACAGTACAGCTGGTCAGTTGCATGCATATCAAAGAGGTGTTGGCCATGGAGAGGGGGGCTTGTAGTACCACCTCATTCTCAGCATCTGACAATTTTGGTTTTCAGGTAGATGTGGTTTGCACACCAGATGCAGCAGTTTTTCTACACATGACCTGTGTTTTAGGCATAGCTCTGTTGATACAGAAAACTATGGAATTGACAGCCTTGTTCCAGCATGGGCCTTACAAATCCTTACACTGCTATTACCCTCCTAGGCTTTATAGTATGGTGTAATTGTACCTGGCAGTTAGATACCTGTACCCACAATCTGTAACTGTCATATGCGTAGGTGTACTGACCACACATTTCCCCACAAAACAACCACAGAAGTGTAACTGAATAAGAACACATGGCTATTACAATTTTCCTTAAATGTACCTGTGACTGTGGGCAGCATCCGTTCTTTGTCCACATACAGTAGTGCCAAGCATCAAAACATTACACCTATGACTACAGTCACCTCTTTGACTGTTACAAAAAACTCATCCTGCTAATTCTGTGTCAGATTATACATGATGGTGGCTATTGGCTGAGTTTCTCCTCTCACCTATATCTGCTAACAGGCTTGTTAAAGTAATTAATATTTTGTTTTGGTCCAGTAAGGACACTATTCAATTGTGTAATTCACAAAGTTATATGAATATCAGCTTTTTGTTGTATATGCACTTCTGTCTCTACCCCACACCTTTGTCTATATCCTTACTGTTAAATACATTTATTTTCATTATTATTTTGTTTCTCTCCGTTTCTTTTACCATTATATGTAGCAGCACAGCAACCTGCCCCCATCCCACTGGCATAGGTGCCACCATCGCTACCACCACCAGTGGTGGCATGCAGCACATCTGGGTCCTGGCCTGCCACAGCTGCCTCCACATCTTCTGTCCTACCCGGACCACCTGCATCTGTCATTCCACACATGGGGGCACTGGCAGCTGGTACAGTTGTATCAAAGGCATGTTTACATCGTTTAGATGTGAGAGGTTTGCAATTGCATTTTACTTACAAAGCGTGTCTTAATTAGATTTTTATTTTATTTTTTTATTTTGAGATTTGTTGACCGAGTTGGTCCAGCTGAGCAAAAGCCCATTTTTAGCGGAGATCATAATTAAAATGACGTGCATGAAACTTAAATAGTTAACATAACTATACAAAGTGTTGTGAATGTAGCTTAAAAAGTTGACATAATTATACAAACACTCATATACTCATATATACACAAGTGAATTAGAAAAATTGTACATATATACAGTATAAAATAACTCAGTACAATTCAGAAAAAAAAACAAGAAAGTGAACACTAGTGAGAGGTAGAAGTTAAGCTAGGTAACACTGTTAAAGTAGGGATGGGTTTGAGGCGGAAGGGAGGGTAAGGTAATTTATGTAGGGTCATGGCATGGCAAGAGTGTTATTGAGAGAAGTTATAGTGAAGATATATTTGTAATGAGAGAGATATTTGGGAAGGAAGAGGAGGAGCTTGCTTTTATTTGGATTCAGAAGGAGCTGGTTGCTAGTTAGCCTTCTTTCAACAGAGAGGAGTGATTCTTGGGTTAGTGTGAGGAGCTGGGAGAGGTTGTCAGAGGAGGAGATTATAGTAGAGTCATCTGCATAGTGTATTAAAGTGGAGTTAGGGACTGATGTGTAGAAGTTGCTAGTGAAGATGTTGAAAAGTAGAGGTCCAAGAATGGAGCTGAGGGACCCCGGTTTGGACTGGGAGGAAAGGGGAGGAAGCAGTATGTCACCTGACTGACTGAAGTCTGTTAGAAAGGTAGCTGGAGAACCAGGAAATAGTAGAGTTGGAGAGATTGAGGTCTGATAGTTTTGACAGAATTTGTTGTGGGAGACAGTGTCAAAGGCTTTAGAAAGGTTAAGGAAAAGGCAGGAGGCTAGTTTGTTATTGTCTAGGGTTTGGAGATAGAGTGAGTGAAAGGTAGCAGAAGCCGTGTTGTGTAGGGGTTAGAAGGGTTTCCTGGAGGAGATAATTTAATAGCTGCTTTTGTATACACTTCTCAAGTATTTTTGATAAGGGAGACAGGATGGCTATAGGACTGAAGTTAGAGGGGTCGGTGGAATGCCCTCTTTTGTGTAAGAGAATGATACAGAATTTCTTCCAGATGTTAGGGACTATGGATTCTTTGATGGATCTATTGATTAGTATGGAGATGGGATATGCAGTGGAGTTAGCATCAAGTTTTAGAAAGATGGGAGGTAGGGTGTCAGCAGATGGGGAACATGTTTGGAGTTTGCTAAGCAGTGATCTTATATAAGAAGTAGGGATGAGTTTTAGTGAGCAGGAAGTAAGGTGGATTGATGGAGAGGGTGAGGTGGAGTTAAAGATGGTATTGTTTTTCTGAATTAGGTTTTTGATGGATTCAATGAAAAAGAAGTTAAGAAAGGTGGCAGTTTCAGTGGCAGAGCTACTGGGGCAGGGGTTAGGAGTGGAGGGATTACCTGAATGAAGTATTTTGTTGATTGTATTCCAACATTTTCTGGGCTTGGAGTGGCAGTTAGATAGTGGCTTTAGGAAGAGGTTTTTCTTATCATGGTTGACTTGTTTTTTGATATAGTTGTGGAGTTCCTTGTATTTTCGTAGGTCAGTAGGGGATTTGGTTTTTAGTCAGTTTTTCCATGTTATCTCTCTTGTGCATGATAGAGTGAGTGGATTGTCTACGCCATTGTGCAAAATTAGCTTTTATTCATATTTTCCTTATGGTAGCCAGGGAGTTTAGAGTGTCTAGGAAGATGGTGTTGAATATAGAGGTAGCTTCTACCGGGGGAGGTGGTGTAGGAATGACCAGTTAATAGAGGAAAGTGATTGGTTAAAGATATCTGGGTTGAAGCTTTCTATGTGTGAGATTTGCACAATTGGAGGGGGTTACTTTGAATATAGGTGCAAAGATGGTTACTTAAGGTATCTGGTAGAGTTTTGCGATTGTGGTAAACGTTGGGGTTGGATGAGCGTATCCAGTCAAGAGTGGAAGCAGAAGTAGTATTTTTGTTTAGACGGGTGGTGGTAGTGATTAACTGGGATAGGCGGGATATAAATAGAAGCTATGGCTAGCTTTTTATAGTCATTGAGCTTGCAATTTACTATTAGGTTTTCAGCAGGGTGAAAACTGGGAAGTGAGACTGGTAGTGGGGAGAGGGAGAGTAGGTCCAAATATATAATAGTCACCCCCCCCCCTTTTAGTACATCTATCCGAGCGAAAGATATTATATCCTGGGGGAAGAATTTCAATGTCAGAAATGTGTGGCTTCAGCCAAGTTTCAGAGAGATTACATATGTCAGGAGAATGAAGAGAGATCTAAGAATGTAGTTCGAGTTTGTTTGAGAAGCATTGATTGTTAAGTGATAGGATGGTTAGGTTTCTAGTAGCTGGAGAAAGATTAGTGGAAGATGGGGATGAGGGGGATGGGGGAGGGAAGGGGAGGACAGGATCAGTTGGAGGTGAGGAAGAGGAGGGAGGGGGAGGGATAGGTGGGAATAGATGAGTGGGTGCAAGGTCTGGGGTTAGGGTGGTGAATATCATCTGCCAGTAGTAGTTTGAGGGTGAGTGGTTTAAGTGGGGAGGGGTTGTAGTAATAGTAGAGGAATTTTGGTTCTGTTTTGTGGGGGGTGAGGGGGTGTTTTTTTAATTTTACAAAGCAGAGTGTCTAAGTGGTTGAATAGTGAGGGAGAAATTGAGAAGGTGTGAGTCATTTCCAGATTTGTAAGAGGCTAAGTACGAATAGGAGGTGGAGTTACATAGGAGAGGTTAGTATGGTAAGAGGTAGAGATAGAGAACAGTAGAAGCAATTGTGTTATAAAGAGAATGTGTAGCATGACAGGGAGTATGGTACAGAGTGATGGATTGTTTGCAACTGTAGCCTTTCAGTGTTACATGTTGATATGTTAAAACATATTTTTTTAATATTTGAATGTCAAATACAAATGCTGACGTAAGTAATGTCTGAGCCTACAATGTTATAATCTAAAAACCCTTTAAATGTGAACAATTTTAAATACTGGTGTTAATTGTTAGTAACATTTAAATAAAATATTAGGTGCTTTGAACTTTCAGGCTGCAAGGGAAAATGTACATACTGTCCTTTTGATGAAGCAGACTTGGTATATAACTCTATATGTTACTTGTGCGCATTATGGTTGTAATGAACATTGAATAAATAGTAGTCTTTGAATACAGATGTAATAATGTGATCAAATAAGCTATTTACATGAGATATATTTGCAGTCAATACTGATTTATATTTAGGGTGGAAGCCCAAAAAGTCTTGCAGTACAGTACACAGAGTTTTTGGACTAATTAAGCAGGGAACCATCTCTGTTCTTGATGTACCAGATGAACTCTTGTCTTTCTTGGGCGATAAAGCATGCGAATTTTAAAACTCACAATGAAAAATTATATGTATCAATGCAGTGTATGTTGGTTTAGCTTACACAGAGGATTGTGATTGGGTCTTTGGAAGCGAAGCACATAATAACGGGTTATGATTGCAGACCCAATCATAATTCTTTATAGTGCATGGAGCTTTATCTGTTCTATGTCCTACTAGTTACAAAAGAAAATAAAAATCTCTAAGTGTTTTGCTGGCCTTCAAAACTGTAAAGTACTTAGATTCATAGGTTTATAGGTAAGTAATAGGCTAGCTGTCCTTGCAGGACATTTTAAGCCCAGCCAGTTTCCCATTTTGTGCTTGAATTAATTTACCCAATTTCATTAGAGATTGGCCTTATGTATCCCATGGTTAATACTTACATATTAACCCTAATGAGAATAGCTGGGATCATTCCATAGATAATTTGAAGGAATTTATGCATGGGATAAAGCATTTAGGAGCTGCATCTCTCCATTAGTAGTACAGAGGACAGTCCTTCCTGGGGTAAATGTTCGGTTTCCCATCCATAGATCCAAGTTGTGTTTGACTATTGACATGGATAAACTTTGTTTTATCCAGATGGGGAGGCTCTTCCAGAGCAATGGTATCTTCAAAGAGATATACCTGTCATTCTAAACCATTCTGTTGATGTTGCAGAAGAGGTTTATATCCCTAGACCGAGTATTTCTAATTCCATTTTACTTGCTGAAGTGCAATAAATCCATCAATACTGGGTCAGAGAATGCCTTGCATGCCAGACACAGGTCACCTCTTCGCAGTCTGTAGGATACTATGTACAGTGACAGTGCTACAGTAAGTAATAACTCAGTTGTGAGAGACTTGGAAACACAAGTAGCATAAACTTTGACCACCATGTGTCTACTGTAGTAAGAAAGGCATTCTATGTTGCACATCTCATTAGCAAAGGCATTGCCTCAAGAGCGAAAGAGGTTATAACACCATTAGCAAAGGCATTGCCTCAAGAGCGAAAGAGGTCATAACACCCCTGTACTCAATCTTCATCAGGACAGTAATTGAGTACAATGCTCCCTTTGCTATGTACCCTACCAGGCACCTGCAGCAACTTGAGACCTCAGAGATTTCTAACCAAGAAAATTCAGGGTATCCAGTACATTTCATGCATTGACAGACTGAATTCACTGTCACTGTACTCAGTAGCATACGTACTACATAGACGAGACTTGTGTATGGCCTACAGAGCAATCTCAGATCCAAACCTAATGGAAATGCTGCACATCCACAAGTCAAATGGGACAAGAGTCACCTGCTTCAGGGACCTTAACCTAGCCTGCGACATAAATAGGACCTGCTTGTGAGACAGATATGTCTCTCAGAGATTGCCATTCCTCTAGAATAGGCTACCAATTCACATCTTTAATTTCTCCAAATATTTTGGGTTTCTTATACCATGATGGGTCAGGTTATAATTAAAGTTCATGAAATTAGTATTGTTTCAGTCATTTCTGGTAGCCAAAAGTACTCCTTGCAGCAACTACAATGTGCCCAGAAATGACTCCTTCTGCAGATCATATGGAGTTACATGTATTGATAGCATATCTAAATATGACTGTAGATTTCTTTTATTAGACCTATTGCTCTTACTATTATTGGAACTGTCTAGGTATCCCTCTTCCACATTGCTCTTGTTTCTGCCTGCAGATCTTGATATTTTAGGACTTTGTGTCTCTCTGCATATGAGGCACTGTAATCACTAAGTGTGGATTTTCTGATGGAAGGGACTGCCTTGGTGCAGCAATTGACTACGTTGTTCCTGTTTAGAAAGCAGCCACAAGGCAGTAGAGGTCAAGACATTGACCCTCCCAGCCACATCTAGAAGCTCACTGGTTGTCTTTTAAAAAGAGCTTTGTCATCTCAGTGGCATTCTTGAGAAAGATCCCAACTCTACTGCTCAAAGAGGCTATAGTGTCAAGCACGTTTTTGGGAAGGTAGAGTTTTGTTAATCACAACTCTGCTTGGCCTTGAAAGGGGCAATTATTTCTGTCCTATTCTGGACCTCATCAACTTCGGTGCCCTTGCTCCCACAGACATCCTTCTTGGTTTCACTGGACATCATGGATGCTTCTGACACATCATTATTTGGGACCACACAGAGCATTTCTAAATGCTCAGTGATGGCATCATTTCCAGTAACAATTTTGTAATATGAGCTTTCTTCAGTTTTAATTAAGTTAGTGGTCATGGTAGTTGAAACCTTGTAGAAGAAGAGTCACCATGTATTTTCTTAACTAATGTATTACCTACTTGTAGCCCCATCTAGAGTCTCCCTGGAAATATCCCTAAGTAGGCACTTATGTGTCTGCTGCTGGTAGAGATCAGCATAAATTAGGGAAAGTCCTCTCTCCTTCATATTCAGAAGACTGAAGTTTTATATTCACAGCTTGATGTTGTTTGTTACCCTTGGAAAAGGCACAGAAAGTCATGGCCTTCACATTTTGGGTGAGGACACAAAATCCCTGCTGCACCTTTTGGAAGTGATGACAGTCATGATCTTTATGAAATTTCTTGCCTGTCTGCAGGTGCAGATATTGCAACTGTCTGTAATATGTCGGTGGTTACTCCCTTCTCACTCCCTAAACCTAAAGTCCCCGACTGCACCCTAACCCTAAATCTCCCTTAACCTAAAGTCACCTTTCCCTCCCCTAATCTAGAGCCCCACCTTCCTTAAACCTAAATACCCCTTCCAATCACTGCCTGAAATCCTAACCTACACTCCCACCCCATCCCACTCCATCCCCTTGTCGGCCTTGGCTGCTGTGTTTGGGGGAGGAGTGGTAGCTGTATTCTTTTCCCACAGCTGCCATACCTCACTTGAAGATGTAATTGAATTTGAGAAGGAGTAGCTAGCTGGGGGAACTACAGAACACCCGAGTCCGAGGCTATGAGATAATTGTACTCGAGCACCTGTGACATGGGTGCTTATAGATGACACATGACATCCAGTATATTGTTTCCCCTGGTGGGGTTTTACCTAAAATAGTCCAAGCAAGTTTAAAAGGTCAGCTTGATATTATGCATATTTATTAGTGGAGATGTACTTGTTCTAGTATACTCTGTGGTAAACAAAATCCCCAAAACCTTTTTTTTCTAACCCCCCTAGACTCTGCCCTGGGTTCTCTTTCCTTCAAACCAATGACCTATTTGTTCCCATCTAGGGATGTGACCCAGGTTCCTCCTAGCCAGGGCTTGATCCCTACAGCCTTTTCATTCCTTGGCTGGAGGGCCTAATCAGACTATTTGTTCCCCAGAAAGGTAAGCGCCAGACAGTAATGAGCAGGCCACTCTGCTGGATGTAGCACCCCTCCCCCTAAAGTTGTTATCCCCCATATCAGCTCTTTCAAGCTCTCCTAATGTGGCTCACTCACAGGAAGCATGTGTACCTCCACATACATGCCTTCCTTGGTCACTAGTGCTGTTAACATCACTGTCAGTTTGTGTTCAGCATACCCTCCCTGCAGGGGTGTGATACTTAGTTCTCTCCAAATTTAACTGGTATTTTGAAAGTCTTTCAAGATTCCTGTGAAATAGATTTTAGAAAAAAATGTTTCTTAAATAATCACATTTTAAATGATACAATCTAACTTAAAATGAAAGACAAGCTTTAACAGATTTACAGAACTGTATTTTTATCAGAATAATGAAGGCCAACAAGGGGTGTGGTTTGCTGTTAATGGACAGGGAGCAATATGTTAACAAAGTGAATTTGTTGTTGACTGATATTACTTGTTACAAGAAAGTTAGTAAATTGGAAGTGCTCAGTAAGTTTAAAAGGATAGATTTAATGAATCAAAATTAGATTGACTTTTTGTATAGATACACAAAAATGTTTTGGGTCTACCGTTCAGACCAGTAGTAGCAGCAGATTTATCAAAGACTAAACCATTGGTTTATTTGGATGCTTTATTGAATCCGGTTGTATAAGATAATGAGTTTATTTGAAAGACTCTTAGGTTTGTTTGGTTCAGTTAAAAATTCTGTATTTACCGATAAAGAAACTTATCTTGTTACAATGGATAATGAATTTCTTTACAGTTCAATTTCTCAAGATACAGGTATCAAGTTTGTCAGAAGCTATTTGAGCAGGTGCACCAAGTTTAGTAATATAACATATTAATAATGTATGTTTGTTATTAGATTTCATTATTAGTAATACAAATTTGTTTTACATTTGAAGAAAAAAAAATTCAACAAACAAAAGGTGTAATGATGTCTGCCGGGATGGTACCTGACTTTGCAAATTTAGTGCTATACTGGTAGGAACAATATATTCTAACAAAAGTGCATGGTTTAAGGGTGCCTCCTTTTAAAAAATATATATTGATGATTTGTTTATGATCTAGAATCATACCTGTGATAATTGTAATATTTTTGACAGGAAATTAATTAGAGCATCAACTTCTTCAAGTCACCTAGAGTGAAATTAGTGAACTGGTACATTTTTTAGATTTAAATATTTCTTTAACTGTAGTTAATAAGAGATTTTACAGCAGTATTACCAGAAAAAGACTTTTGTTAATAATTATTTGTTAATTTCATGAAATATAATGTAATCAGACAGCAGTTCATTAGATTGAATCACCTGATAAGAGAAGAAAGAGTTTTTGATGGAATGCCTTTATTTGAAAAAAATATATATATTTCTTAACAGAAGATATCCTACTGAGAAAATGAATAAAATTCATAATGAAATTAGGATTAAGACAAATTGGGCAGGATTCACGAAGCCTCCGTGTAAGAGTTACAAGGCTTACACGGAGGCTGCAGTTAAACGGTGTGACGTCAGCATTCCATGCATATTCATGAGGGCATGCTGACTCACACCCAAGGCTAACACGGTCCGTGTAAGAAAGTAGGGGGCGTGTCCGTAGGGCGAGCCCTGCAAACGGACACGCCCCCAGAAGAGTAACAGTCCCGAAAGTAAACCCCCACGACAGAGTCCGCGTAAATGTCAATAAACACAACACATGCCCCACAGACTATAAACATAAAATGTAAAAATGAACGTTATATTTTTTTTATAAGTTTTAAAGATGTTTGCCCGTGAGTGCGCTCGTTTGCACAGGCGTGCCCCATCGCTTAGCCACAGTTAGCAGTCAGTGGAAAAGCATATTAGATATAAATATGCAAAGTAAGCCAAGAAGCAATAGCGTAGCAGTAGAGACGTCAGCTGAAGAGGAGGCAGTCATGGTTCGAGCCCCCACAACATCAATTTTTATTTTTAGTGAAATAAGCACGAAACAATTCCCTGACATGTATGTACATGTATAACATTATTTTTATGTAAAATGTAATGAAATGGGCCATGTATTATGAAGAAATGTGTGATAATAAAAAAAAAAACAAATGTCAGAAGTGCCTATAGCTGAGCTACACTCTAACAAGCTGAGTATATCTACCCGTAGGTGAGCAGTGGTTTAACAGGTGTAAAATGAGTGCCCGGGGTTGAGCAGCATTCTAACATGCTGAAACTGTGTGCCCGTAGCTGAGCTGAGCGTAATATGCATGCTGACAGCCAAATGACGTGTAAAGCAGCATGACCCGTTTGCGCGGCGCTGTGTACCACGCCAACAAGCTAACCGGCGGGCAACGTTGAGCAAGCTGTATCAAAACTGCCTTTACACAGACACACCTCCTAGCCTGTGTAGACAGTCATAAAATATAAAAAGCAATGGCCAGGCTCGAACTCAGGTAGAAAC
>NC_056731.1:1215694105-1215822511 GCF_019279795.1 Protopterus annectens | reverse complement strand
TACTGGGGCAGTCTCAGGTTATTCCTCCTCTGAGTCACGCTCTGCCTGTGATGGCCTTGGCAATGGTGAAGGGCTGTTTGTCCCGGCCCTATACTGGCCCTGCTGCAGCTGTTTTCGCAGAATCATATTATGTAGCATAGCACATACCATGACAATTTGGGTACATGTAGTTGGTGAGTACTGTAAGGCTCCACCAGATGTGTCCAGGCACCGGAACCGTGACTTGAGTAGCCCAAACACACGCTCTATTACATTTCATGTTTGTACGTGTGCCTCATTATGGCATTCTTGTTCAGGTGTGTGTGAATTTCTGATGGGTGTCATCAGCCACGGCTCCAGTGCATATCCAGCATCCCCCACTAGGTGACCATGTGGGATGTCCCCATTGGCAAATGTCTGGTACAGCTACGTCAAATGCCAGATATGGGAATCATGGTAGCTCCCAGGGCAGCCAGCACACACATTCATTATTATGCCCTGGGCATCACACACGACCTGGCAGTTGATGGAGGGGAAGCCCTTGCGGTTAATGTAGGCCCTACCCCACTCACCAGCTGGTGATTTGATGCGTATGTGCGTGCAGTCTATTGCACCCACTACCTCAGGGTATTCCATTATTTGATGGAAGAGATGCATATTGCTGGCCAATACCTCACGGGAATTGGGGAAATATACATGCTCACTGACATGTGCTGACATGACATCCAGGAACTGGTGCAGTACCCTGGAGGCTGATGCCTGTGATATCCCCATCATATCACCAGTTGGTCTCTGGAAGGTACCTGTTGCTAGTATTCTTAGGCCAACACATACCTTGGTTTCCACTGGGATGGGTTCCCCTCTGGTTGGTTCTGTGTGTGAGCGTGGCCTGCACAGCTCAACAATTTGCTGCAGAAGGTCTCTGTCCACTCTATAGTGCTCCATTATCTCCAGCTCATGTAACCCCTGGTAGGTGACCCTGGGCCTGTACACTCTTCTCCATCTCCTCACTGTGGGTTGTCTGGCAGCATTTGCATTGTCACCACCCTCAGCAAGTCTCCTATGTCTCCTTATAACAGCTATGGCAGCCCCTAGCATGTTTGGTCTGAGTGCAGCTTTTTCAGTTTTCACTTCTACTAGCTTACTCCTGTCTTGCAGTGTCTCTTGAGAGAAACATACTGCAATGCTGTTTGCAGTGTTTTAAGTGCTGGGCTGGGCTAGTATTCTGCCTGTGTAATTGCCTGCTTCTAATTGTTTTCACCTGCTAGCTCTACCAGTATTCCCTGCTAGCTTCCTACTATTTCTTCTGCTTCCTTTTTCCTCTGTTTCCTCAGGGGGGAGCAGTGCGCATACCAGCGGAAACACATTCACAGTGGCTACCACGCGCGCACACATGCTTACACGGGCTAGAATCTGCTTATTCAGGTTAAAATGCACGCACACCAGCGCAAACAAGTTTACAGATCTTTACACACGCTCCTACATGCTTACTCTGCCTTACACGCGCGCAGTCTGTCTTACGCGCGCCTCCCAGCGTGCACACACGCGCATGCACGCACAGCAAGAAACTTTGGTGTTGGCCACAGTGTACACCTTCCATTTCTTGACTTTCCCATGCTTATCTGTTGACACTCCTCTTTCTATGCTGTGTGATTGACATCTTTCACATACCACTTTGCTCCAATGAGCTTGATTTCTTCCTGACATTCCCCCCTGTGATGTCACCTATCTCCTACTCTGTTACTCCCCCTTATCTAACTCTTACACTACACGGAATGTGCTCTTTTGCTATGTGACAGTGTGATTCACTATCCTACCACTCATTTACATAGGATTGCCTACTAATGCTTAGTTACGTGTCTTACACTCAGCTTCCCCCCTTAGCAACCACTAAACGGTGGCCATGTTGTTTTCGGTCTGCTAGTCCCTGCATTGCAAATCCATGCATTGCATAAAACCCACATTTGTGGGTTTCAAACCTTTATTTTTATGTCTTATTTAGCGCAGCCCGTTTGCGTGGAGCTGTGCTGCGTTTAAACCTCGCCGATCACCGGAAAAAAAAAATATTTTATTTCATGTTTGCATCGGGTTACTGTGCCAATGGCCACATATTTGGCCATTGGCATGCTGCCTGCTACATATGCACACTTTATTTGGAGCTGTCATGGCTCCATTGTGTTATTTGCAGTAACGTACTCAGTTGTCAACTGAGTACATTTCTGCACCTAACACGACTCTTACATGGGCTGGTTTCAGCTTCGTGGATTGCTAATCTACCTCATTTGTATGCCTTTTGGCTGCAAGTGAGGTAATTAGCATATCCATGTCTGCCGATGTAAGAGGCGTTTAGCTGGTCTCTTACACGGGATTTCGGGCTGTTCCTGGATCACGATGGCTGCATGGAGTCTTACACGACTCTTAGACTCCATGCAAGCCATTGTGAATCCTGCCCATTATGTTTTTCAACCAATTTTAGTAAGTGGTTTCAAACAGAGATTTAAAAAAGAAGAGATATATTTTATCACTGCATCACTTATAATCCAATTTGCACAGACATGAATAATATTAAAGAAGTTATTGTTGATAAATGGAAAATAATAACATAAAACCAAGATTTGATGTCTGCTATAGGGAATTTCCCAAAAACTGTCTACAAGAAAACATATGACATTAAGGACCTTTTGGAAAATGGACAACAAAAAAGCACTAATAAATGCCATTAACTGAACAGGTATTGAAGAGCTACTTATCCGTGTTATGAAAGTAAGTTATGCTGATTTATAAACACTGGTTTTAGTGTAAGAATATCATTTTGTGATGCTTGTGACAGTTTCTGTGTAGTTAAAACTACTAGAAAGATGTCACAGGGAATTTATGAACATCTACTAACAATTAAGAACAAGGACATCAAAAATGCTTTTTTAAAACAGATTAGAAAATGTTATTTTGTGTGTGTGTGTGTGTGTGTGTGTGTGTGTGTGTGTGTGTGTGTGTGTGTGTGTGTGTGTGTGTGTGTTCGAAAAGCTTAAAGATGAGACACCACTGGGTGATTTTAATAATAAGCTGGAAACAAAAGAAGTGAAATCGCAGTTGTCTTTACTTGCAAATGAGGTTCCACGACTGAATGTAAGCATAATCACAAAATGTTTATTAAAGCCAAGGAGAGTGTGAATCATAAGTTGTGTGACCATTTTTATAAAGTATGCACTTATTTATTTATAGTTGTTAGTTTCTAATGTTCTGACAAAGTTCTTTATTTTATTAAACAAGAGAACAAACCATGTTTCAGCCACAATATTTGAGTTTCAGCACTTGCTTTTGTAAGTTCTCCTCATAGAAGTCACCCAAGTGGTGACCCAGAGTCATGTCCTTCCCACCAGGATTGGAGAGCTGGCAAAGGCCACTCACTCTCACTGTCATTCTCTCTAGCCTGTTCTTTCTTGTTCCTCTACCATCAATTATTCATGGGTCATCTGGGTCACAGCCAAGGTTTCATCTCTTTGTGCCATAGGGTTAGAATGAAGCTGCCATGGCTTAATGTATTTGTTCGGATAGATAGTTCTTCAAGATTGTTTAAATATTCATAACATTCCCTAAGAGATGTAAAGGGAGTACAGAAACTGCAAATTATGTGATATAAATATTCTACAACCAAGAGGGCTGCTTTTGTCTCACCCTTCTCTCTTAGCTGAGTTGTTTCACATTTAGTCTTTAATGATTGAAAAAGGACATCCCATAACCATTTCTACAGGGTCTTTGTAAAGAAAAGATGCTATAACCAGGAATATAGTGAATATCTAAACTTTGTAACACTGTGTAAATACTCTTCACTTTGTTTTAATCATCCATGTATATAACTTCTCTTATCCGTATTTTTGTTTTATGTGCCTTTATTAATGGTCTGTTTTATATGAAGCTTTTTTCTCCCAGGCCCCCTCTGAAAATGGACACCCAATCCAAATCAGACTTTCCTGGTAAACAAAAGCAAATAAAAATAATATTGGATAGTTCCATGTTTCATTGGTGCTAAGAGTAAAGGGAATGTGGTACATCCACAACTATATGGAGGATGCTAGATAGTTTCTTGAATGTTTTACTGATGGTAAGACTAAAGGGAATGTGCTATAACCATGAATATAAAGCGTGGCAGATAGTTCCTTGAACCATGCTTAATTGATGGTAAGAGGGGAGGGAAGGTGCCACAGCCAGGAATACAGAGTATGCTTGGTAGTTCAGTAAACTATGCTTTACTGATGGTAAGACTAATGGAAAAGTGCAACAACTATTAATATAAAGTGTGGCAGATAGTTCCTTGAACCATGTTTCATTAATGGGAAGAATATATACCTACCTGAGGATAAGGAAGGCCTCAAGGCTACATGTTTTCTTGTTAAGGCTTCAGGCATTAAGAAAATACACCCTCATTCTGTGTAGTTCTTAGGATGTCAAGTTGAAATGTATATTAGTTTTACTTTGCTTATGCAAGGTGCTAGGAGATAATAAATTTCTGTTCAAAGTGTATATCTCTTGGGATGAGAGGTAGAAATTATACACCTCAAAGCAGGATATGTCTCAATTCATCTCTACCCTAAGGGAACACATTAAATCCCCCTTGACTGGTACCATCTTTCTAGCCAGTTATAATATTCAGTTGTCTGAATCTTAACTTGATGATTGTAGGATCTAGCTTAGTGCATGGTTCTTGCCTAACTTCGGACTAGAAAGTAGAGATAGCAGCTGTCACCCTGCATCTCCTGTGAAGTGGAATGGCCCACAGCACTCACTCCTATATGATCTAAGGCCACACCCAAATTATTTCAAGTAGTTTGTAACCTTTCTAGTGATGACACGTTCCTTACATGGCAATGAAAAGATAGACAGGTACTTATTTAGTCGCTAGATTAGTGACTGCATCACCAGTGCATTTAATCACCAAGTTGCATATAGAAATTGCATTAACATTTAGGATAGTCTGTGCTGTTATTTCTAGGGGGGTAGGAGACTCTTTCAGGAATTTTATTAACTGGTACTGCATTGTACAATATCAGGCAGGTCCACTTGAATGACAGACTGTTGGTGAGCCTTTGTCAATGATCCTATAATGTTATACTTTGAGGTCTTGGACGGATTGCTTCCAAGAACATCTGCATTGGTTTTAGGGGAAAGTGCTTGCATACCACAAGCAGTATATGCTGAAAATTTCACCTTGAGCTGTTCAATATACTGACACCTTTTCCACATTAGTTTGTCTTGTTTTTAATAAACATACTGTGGTTCCTAAGCTGCTACAAAAAACACCTGTATCCAGATCTGAGAAGGTGATCTCATATACTGACAGAATTCTTCAAACCCTTTAAAAAAGTGCTAAATGTGAAAGGAGTGTTTTTATCTTGGTATTGTTATATATAGAAATTAAAGTTTGATTAATTACAGTTGCAGTGCACCCTGACTTGTCTAATAACAGTCACATGACAATTTAAAGATTAATTAAGATTATACCATGACCCCCCATTAATATTCCAAAACGTGCACGCTGATCGGCCAGCGTGCACGTTGTAAATCGACTTATACTAATGGAAAAAGGTCCAGTCGCCCGCACTTTTTCTATTAGTATAAGTCTTTTTTAAAACACTGTCTTGCTATGTTAAAGGAGTTTAACATATTGACACAGGTTTAAAAAAAGCAACAGAGATCTCCGTTGCTTTTTTTAAAACTGTCTCGCTATGTTAAACTCCTTTAACATAGCGACACAGTGTGTAAAAAGCAACAGAGATCTTGCTTTCTCCTTTGCTTTTTTTTTTAAACCTGTCGCGCTATGTTAAATGGGTTTAACATAGCGAGACAGCTTTAAAATAAGCAACGGAGATTCTCCGTTGCTTTTTTAAAAGCTATCTCGCTATGCTAAACCCATTTAACATAGCAAAACAGTAAAAAGCAATGGAGATCTTGCTTTCTCCATTGCTTTTGCCCACAGCTCTGATGTACTGCGTAGGCATACGCATGCGTAGTACATCAGAACTGCCGCAGAATACCAGACAGCTGCGGAAGGGCAGCAAGGAGGCATTATACAATGCCATTATTTAAGAAAAGTAATTATTTTTTTCTTAAATAATGTCATTGTATAATAGCAGTAACCCACTTCTGGGTGTGGGTAATGCTGGATTTACCCACGGTTGGCTTTGTTTGGTCCCAAGGGCGAACGCCAACCGTGGGTAAATCCAGCATTACCCACACCCAGGCGTGGGTTATTGCTATAATAATACACTGACAATTATCACATTCTTTACCTTACCAAGTTACACCAAGAAAGCTCAGTTCTAAATGAAATAAACTCACAAGAATTAAGCAATCAGTTCCCTCCTAATTCTGTTCAGGTATTACAGAAATAAGACTTTTTCTATTTTAACTGTCTAGTCAAAACATTAGAAATTAAATAATAAAATTTGAAACTGATTCTAGTAAATGTAAAGGAAAGACTTCTTGTCCTCTGCCAGGGACTACTATCTCAGCTCCATTATTTACACTCTTATTAGAATCTTTGATATACTTATTTCAGCCCAGATTACCAGGTATTTAGACATGTATGGCATCCTTACTCATAACTGGCATGATATTTTTAGTACATTTCTACCTTCTACTCATTTTCAGGCACATTGTGACTAAACATAGTTCTCAATTTATTTGTTCAAGAATCAGGGACAGAGCCAGAAATAATGAGGGACAATGGCCCAGAATCAGGAACAATTTTTAAATATTACTTTAATATACATAGAAAGTTAATAGAATAACAGGTTTTGCATTCATGTATGTTTCTGAAGAATAATAAGAATACAAATCGAATGTCTTCTACTATTGACTGACTGTAATCCTCAGTGAGTTATCTAAAAATCAAGAATTTTATGAGTGACAAAAAATATAAGGCAAAAATCATAGACATCCTGCAAAATCAGGAATAGTTGAGAATTATGTGACCAACAAGGACAAAGATCTTCTAACAGGGGATTTCTTTGCTCATCTTAAGAACTTTCAATATGACTATCCATCAGTTCTTTGTATCATGGCCAGGTCCTTTGGTACACAGGGAAAATGTCCAGACTACCAAACAGTTGACCTGAGTTTGATTAGTGAACTCAGGCACCTGCTGAAGTTTGCAAGGGATTGGGAGTAATAAACTGAGTTTGTTTGCTTCTCTCTCTTTCCCTCTGTCTGTCTCGCTCTGTCTGGTGGGAGATATGGGATGCATGTCTAGGGCACTGAAACACACTGATTTCCCCAGGGAAGACAAGAGAAATGTACATGATATGCCTATTCCAGCAGGCAGGCTCATCTGTGGTCTTATATCACTCAGGGTAGTGACTTATAGTCTCATGTTACATGCAATGCATGCTGTCCAGAAGAATTCTCAGTTGGTACGTCTGATGTGTTAGGGCTATAAAATGAAATCCATGGTCCCTGCTTAGATGAGAACACGTCTCCTAGTTTATTTGCCTATTGTTCCTAGGGGAACAAATAGGCCATGGAGATCTCAACCAGGGGAACAGATAAGGGTGAGAGGACCGGAACAAAAAAAGAAAAAAGCCAAGTTATACAACACAGCTTTGCTTTTTATGAGGGTCTAGCTGTATGAGCAACTACTTTCTTGTGTGAAATTAGGTTCTATCTTCTCAGACAGTAGTCAGTCTACTCTGAAATTTATCAAGCATTTTTTGGGCCTGTTCTATTCTTAGTGTTGAGGTATTTGCTCTGGAGATCGACTATTCTACTAAAAAGCAATGGAAGTGAACAAACAGTACTAGCTGTTCTTCCCTAAGTCTCACTGCAGGAAGTCTGACTTAGTGGAAGGTCCAGAAGGAGTACATTCTTGTATAGAGAACATGGAATGCATGTACTTCAGCAGAGCTGCAGATGTGTGGTGTGCACTTGTTCTTGACTCAGGAAAGCAAACTCTGACAGTGAGTAGTCTAGGATGTAAGACAATAAGAAAAAAAAATCTAGCCAATCACAAATGATGGCTCACAGGCCCTATTATTTTCATACTATTGCACTGCTAGCTGGAAGTATTTGAATCAGTTGGGTGAGATTGAACTATTCAATGGGGAAGCTTGATGAACTAGCTTGTTAAGTCTGTGTGGACTTGAAAATCTAAACAAAAATTTGCAAAGACAGTAGTCTGTTTCCACTTGAAGTACACTGCTGCAATTAAAAACATGAGCTCATCTTGTGGCCAGAATATATCTTGTCACTTATCATTCATTTTTAGCCACATGAGGAAAGGTTGCAAACCACACCAAAACATTTGCTGTTTCGACTTTTTTGGTCTCAGGGTCATCCTTGCCAAGGTAAACCACCTCTTTGTGCTACTCTCAGGAGGTACTGAAATACTGTTTTGTAGCTGATTACAACATAATCATGTATATTCTTAAATATTTATGTATACATATATTTGTATTCATGCAGTTATTCAATTGGTAGCCATATACATGGACAAATTTAAGGACCCTTTTCGGCCATGACTCAGGCACAGAACTGAAAAAGGTTATATAGTGAAGTCATACGTTATAACCACTTTGCACAATACATCAGAAAATATGTTGGTAATAAGTCTAAACAACTTAGAAGCAACCAAGCACATTTGTCAAAACTTATAAAGAAATTCAAAAACACAAAGCAGCCAGAAGCAAAGCAATATACTGAAGCATGTACAGGAAGCTAAACATGGATTAAGAAATAGTAACCAGGTAGAATGACACATACATGTACAAGCAAAATGTGTAGCCTGAACACTAGGTATACATTGTAGTATTAATAATAACAAGCACAAATGACAATGGCACAATTTGTAGTGTAGTAGCAGGTTCCTCGTGGCAGTTAAGAAGGCCATGTGGACTTTGGTGAGAAACATTTCAGAGCTACAGAGGAAGTAATTTGCTTTCTGGCTGCCACAAGGATACTGTTTTCCAAGCTGACATGTTCTGAATGAATTGAAAAATAACAAAAGTTAGGCTGATTGTAAAACACTGGGTGGCAACTCTTTTTGGAAGTATTTTGTGCTACCCCACGTACAATGTACCACCTAAACTCTACCATAGAGGATCTATTGCTGCTTAACATTAAACACATTTGATATTTAACTGGAAGTGTTTTTGTAGGGGGATTGCACCCCTGAACCCTCCCAATGCGGGGACTTTGTCCTTAATCCCCAGTCTCTAAATATACTACCTCTGTGGTCACACTCCCCCAGAGGAAAGGGAATTTTACATACAAATGTTATCATGTTCTTTTATTCTGAGTTGGTACAATCTCATAATTAACATATACAGAAATTGTGAGATTATGTGTGTCGAGGTGTAAGCAAAGCTCTCACATTATGGGGGTGCTGGGGTGCAACCATCATGTCAAAATGTTTTGTAGTACAATTTCTGCACTAAATATGGAACTAGTCAGATGGGGCAGTGGGAATTTTCAGTTGATATACAAAGCTTTGATGAGCCTGGCATCAAACATACCAAGTAAACTCCACTTCTATAAGGAACAGAAGTCAGTGTCACTGGCCAAAACTATCAAAACAGCTTCATACATTGAGCAAATAGAGATAATACTGCTCATGCCCCCCCGATGAGAAGCTAACAGGAGAACTATCACAGTTTGAGCATGGTGCCAAAATAAAGTTGCTTTAGTCTGGGCTCCAAAGCTAAGCAACTGGTCGCTAGTGATTTACAGATAATAAAAGGATTTCACATTTCACAGATATAGTTCGATATTTATGTTTGTACCTAACTTGGATTAACAGCAAATGTGGCAACTACAAAATTTTTCAAAACCATTTCAAGAATTTTTTATCTTTGAAAACATTATTATGACTACAGATGCACAAATAAACTAATTGAAATGTACAGAGTAGTACAGGCCTTAAGCCATTCTGCTTTTGTAAAATAAGCAGTATTCTATGCACATCATATTCTGTCAGATGAAATCAAAGTGCCTGGCTGGTTAAATGTTATTTCTTTCTTTTCTGCTGCTTTTATCAGGAATGGCCATCTTGAAGAAGAGCATATTATACAGTTATAAGATGCACAAATTATAACATTTTCTTCAGAAGTAAAAGACGGAACACTTACTCTGAAGGACATTGGTGCACAGTTTTACAATTTGTTCATCTGTAAGAGATTTCCCCTGGAAAAAAAAAAGATATTAGTGTGCTCATATTCAGAGTTCCTCAAAACACACATATACATATCTATATCTACATCTATTTCTCTATCTACCTATCTATCTATGTATCTTACTATATTAGACCAGATGGTATTTTAAAATAACTAATAGCATGTTTGGCAACTGTTGCTTCAGTCCTCATCAATAAATCAGAATATGTAGTGCATACTAAGCCTGGCATGATGTGCATTTAGACAGGGTCATCACACAGCTGATGAATATCAGAGCTTTCCAGTGGCTTCTCCTGTGGAGGCAGCACAGCTTAGACTCATAGAATCATAAAATGTACAAGTTAAGTGGGCCACATGGTCATTTACACCTTGGCAATATCCACCCTTAGACTTTACCTCCATTTTTAAGGAGTGATACTCAGAGGTGATCTCTGCCTAACATACAAAGCTATGTCAAACCCAGAGCTGTTGGACATGCTCCACTTAAAGAAATCCCAATCTCTCTGAGCTACACGCTCTAGGAACCTAAACCTTGTCACCACAATAAACAGAACATGCCGGAGGGATAGATTCCTGTCCCAGAGACTTCCCATACTCTGGAATAAACTACCTATCTATATCAAACAAAGCTCCTCATTAGCACTCTTCAAGAAAAATCTTGATGATTGGATGGGAAATAGGAAATTCACCCTGGGGATCACCTCTGTGGCTCTGCTCGACAGTGGCACAGGAAAATAATTTTCTTGGGTGACAAAAGCTAGGGTACCTTTTTGGCTGGGCTTGTATAGGCCCCAGGGCCGATAGCCTAGTACCTACCTATGAACCTATGAACCTTGATGATTGGATGGGAGATAGGAAATTCACCCCGGGGATCATGTCAGTCACCCTGCTAGACAGGGGTCCAGAGAAGTAAATATTGTGGGAAGAAATATCCAGGGAATTGTTATGGCTAGGCTTGCATAGGCCCTAAGGCCGATAGCCTAGTACCAACCTATGAACCTATAACCAGTTATACTTATGATGAATTTATACTAAACTATACAACAAGGGAGGGAAACAACCACTCAATGCACTCTCCAGAATAGTGGCATGAACAGTGTCATGGCAAAACCTCTGGTTGAACAATCGCCTAAATGACTATCATGATAGTACAGTCAAAGTTTGCCTCCCGCTCAAGTGCATTGTACTCCATTAAGGAGGTGAAGTCTGTTATATCCCACCTTTGAGTTTGACAGCTGAGCCGAAACACAGATCAGTATGACTACCAAAAACATTTGGGAAAGATAGGCACCATTTTATTATGGCTAAGACATATATAGAGAATTTAGTCTTTTTTTCCAAAGTTGACTCCCTTCGATTAAGTTAACTATACATTTAAATCACCAGCACAATATTTTAAAATGACCCCACCCTGCATATTTATAATGCAGATTGCTGTTCTTTGTGCTCCAAGTATATCATCATATTCATGAATGAGCACCTGCGGAGTACATATTAAAGAAGCCATCCCACCTGGTTCACTTCAACAGAAGAAGCTGTAAGAAGAAGAATGGAGTATTAATTATATGTATTGTAAGGTAAGACTTTTCTTCATAAAATAATGCCATTGCATACCAATGATACATCATGCCAATGGTATGGGTAATTCACATATTTACCAGTGTTGTTGTGTTCTAGTTTGGTCCTGCTGACTGCACTCTTAACCACCAACCATTGCCCTCCATCATGGGTAGGCTATTAATTACCAAACCCTTCATTGTCATATTCCCATAGTACATATTGCTTCTAAAACAGATATGTAGTCAGGCTATTTAAATGGTTAAATGGAGTCCAGAAACATGGGAAAAATGATTAAAACAAGTGATCAGTGCTTATGTTATGAGGCTTTGGATTAGCCAAATTCCTTTATCTATCCTGAGGTTCCTCTGTGTCATCATCCTGGATATATTTTGGTGATGTTGAACATGCTTGGGTGGAGTAACTGGTGACTTCATTCCTGTCCCAAATTATATCACTGTCATACCTTCTGGATCTATTACTACCTGGAGCCAAGTCCTAGTTCTATCCCTCACTGTACATGATACTGAAACACCAGGTTGAACAGTAAGGGTTTTACAATGTCCCACATCTAAGGAACAGTCTCAGCTCTATCCCTCAATTGGTAGGGTTTTGCTGTCAAGGCAGAATATTAAGGACTGAAGAAGGTCCTGGTGACCTAGTCACCAGGGTGTGGAGTGGCTGGAGAGAGGTCATTATACTGCAGCAAGGTGTGTGGCTTATGTTATGGTGGCTGACCTACCCAAATATGGCTGGTGATCACCTATAGTCCACTATATGCTATGAGGCATAGTTTGAGAGCATCTCCACTCCCTTCTTCAAGTGGCCACACCCTCTAAGTCCTGTCCACACACCTAGCCCATCTCCATTCTATGCTTCAGTGTCTACTGGGATCAGAAAGAATAGCCTGCTTATTCAAGATCAACTGAACCCTCTTCCTTTTAAGAAAGGGGAGAAGGAATAATACTAATATCCATTTGTTAACCAGGTAGGCCAACTGGACACACATTCCCTTTTCAGGTGTGACTCAGGGGCAGTGTCTGGTTAAATGACTTGCTCTGGGTCACACAGTGGGCAAATGTGAGAATTAATCAGCTGTGACCTGGGAGCAATATCTGGTTAAATGACTTGCTCAAATTCACACAGTAGGCAAATGAGGGAATTAAACCCTGTGCTACTGAAACTACTGTCCACAGCCATAACCCTCTTCGCCAACAGCCAGACATTAAATAACTGCATCATTCCTCCCTTTCCCATGCAAGCTTCAACAGTTGCCCAAGCTGCCAATCAGACTTAGACCATCTTGGTTATAGTCAAGGTGTTATCCTTGTGCATCATCAAAGATTTAAAAAAAGATGAAAATTATTCAATTACATTCAGTTCCACAGATTCAGTTGCACATAAATGCCAGTGTTGTGTATGAATATGTAAAGAGCTGCAGTGAAGTACTCCTAAATTTTTATTTATTTCTGTAACAGATTTGTATGCACTTTAACTTGTGGCTTGGCTATATACATCAGTTATAGACAGAATCAGACCACTAAATGCACTATAAATGTACTATTCTCCTCAGGGGTTCCACCTATGTCCCTCTTGGACAGGGGCAATAGGTGCTGAGTTTAGCTTCTGCTTGAACCAAACGTCTTTGTGAACATGGCTTGAACTTGGCTAGGCTTGTACAGGCCCTGGAGCAATTAGCCTATTAACCTCCTGGATCCTATGACCCTATTGTTTTCATTTTTTATATTACCGTGTTGTGTATTTCACCTTATCAGCTGGTAGGGACAGTAGGTGTCCCTGTTGGTGTTTAGCAACTAGCTACAGCATAAAAGGGAGATTCTGTGTAGTTCAATTGATTTATGTACCTTGAAAGCACTGAGCTATTTATTAGGATACAATAAACCACTTCTGATACAGGATCAATATTCTGCACATAATCAGCCAGCACCATAGAGTAGATGGATAAAGCGCAACTGTGGCCCAAGTAGCCCAGGTTCAGTTATCAGCTTGGGTTTCTGAGGGGTCCATGGAAGCAAGAATGATGTGGTCCCAGGATGCTCTAATGATTCTCATTAGCCCCAACACTGACAGAGCAAATCTGGAGGAAGTTAGGAGAAGCAGGTAGACCTGACATAGGATATGAGGCACTGCATGAATTGATCACTGACTGTATGGGAGGCGGGAACATATCCTTCACATGACATATTTGGAGATAATATTTGTACTGAACTTAAACCTCACAAAAACACTACCTTCAGAATGCCCATAGCTATCAGCTTGTGTTCATCGCACCCTCTTCATTAACCAGTACTATTTATAGGCACATGTGACTCTATAGATACATAAATAGAAATATTTTAGGCACAGGCGATAATGCACTTCTAGCCTGCGAACACCTTAAAACAATTATTCCTATAATAAGTCTTCAAGTCACTCTTAAAAATATCTAACTAGTGCTTGCTTTAATATAATTTGGTAGTGTATTCCATGCATCAGCTACTTTCTCAGAGAACCAATTAATAAATCTCTCATTCCTATATATTCTCAGTTTAATTTCTCTAAGTGTTTTGGGTTTCTTATTACTATGATGGGAATGAACCCCAATCCTAATTTTAGGGCATGATTAAAGTTCACAAAATCAGTATTTTTTTTCAGTTTTTGATATTAGCCAACAGTGCTCACAATGTACCCAGAACTGCCTCCTTCTGCAGTTCATACTGGGCTAAGTGTGTTGGTAGTATATTTAAGTAAAATTTTAAATTTGTTTTATTAGCCCTGTCTATTGTTACTGTCTGGATAACTTTATGACACATTTATCTAATTTCTGCTTGCAAATCCTGCTACTTTGTGACTTTATGTCTCATTGTACATAAGACATTGTAGTTATTGGGTGCAGCAATTTCAATAAATATTTTTCCTGAAATGCTATATCTGTTATTTTGCATCTAATTTTGAGCTGTTAGTAATGGGTGATCCTATGTTGTATAAACTTAATTATTCTATACAATGCTTTGTAGTTCATGCTTCCAGTGTTTCAAAGCGACATCTGTTTTGTAGTGCTTGTACAACCTCCATTTAATTAATTTTGACACATTATTGTTTTTTTCAGTGTACAGACCCCTCAGCTATGAGTGTATTACACCCAGCAATGAGATACGCAACTGTATCCAGTTGTGTTTTATAGAAATTACATGTGTCTGTTTCTACCACTTATTCTATAGAATTTTGTATTGGTTTGCACTGGTTTTTATATCTCATATGATAAGCATGAGACATTGTATTTCTTGTCTAACTGGTTTAATGCCTTTTGTGACCAATCAGTCCCAACAAAGCTGTAAGCTAGACTGGAAAGAGCAAATTGATTTACAGCTTGTACTTTATTCCTAGGTGTCAAAAAACAGTTTTCAATATTAGCTTTAGTCTTCTGAAGCATTCCTTAGTGAGCTGTGTTCTCTTATTCATGTTTTATTGTTGACCCTTCATCTATTAGCAAGTATTTATACACTTGTCTCCTAATCAAGTTCCCTTATATCACATTCCTGTCCCAGGTAAATATTTTCTTGGTGTTATAGTCTTCCTTGGGTTTTGTATATTTATCAATAATAAATTTCATTTTTATATAATCTGCGAAACGTTTAACCAATTGTAGTTGTGCTTCCAGATCCTTGTTTGATTAACTATACAATTTTAAATCACCCACAAAAAGCAGATTAAATGTCTTAGGACAAGGTTGGTTTGGAATACCCCATTTGAATTTTTATTCCCAGAATAATAATTTGCCCTTTGTCATGGCTTAGCTGCGAGTGGTTTGCCACTGTTTCATACTCACTGTGATGGAATTGATCAATGTAGGGTGTACCTTATACATCTGTAAGCATTCTATTATCCATGAAAGTGGAATGTTGTCAAATCCTTATTTGTAATCTGTCCATGTCATATAGATTCTTCCCCTTTTTACCACTCTCTGTTACGGCTTTGTTTGGTAACAAATAATCCTTTGTTCCATATGACTTGCTTTTATTACCTTTTTTTCTATTGCCATAATTTATTTTTTTCTAAATGACTATAAACTCTGTCTGCCTCACTTTCAGCATATAATTTGTATATTTTCTGATGGTAATTTATTGATCTATAGTTCTGTGGATGGCTTGCAGGTTCACTGTTAAGGAATATTGTTTTCCTGCCATTAACCAAGTTGGTGTCTGATCGGGAAGTGCAAATAAGCAGCAGTTCTTGCTTAAGGCTAAATGATTGTATAAATATGTTAATATCTTTAGCCAGAAGTTAGGTACTGCATTAACTCTAGGTTGGTTTCTAATATTTTTAGGAAAAAGACATACTGTAATTCTTTTTTCTCAAGTGATCATCCTTTCTCACAGAAGCGCTCCATTGTCAAGGGTCAACTAATAAGAGCAGCTAGAATGGTATCACTGGTGTCTGATTTTACAGCAGAATGTGCATGTTTAAGCAGTATGTTTATGAAATGAGGCTACCCGGTTGAGTTAATTAATGCTTTAGTTGGAGAGGTTCAATATAAAAGGGAAAATGGGGTGATTACTCCTATCTTGTACAAAGGTGATCAGTGCTTAGCGATATAAGCTACATCTAATTATACAGCTAATACACTGTCTGGACATAAGGCAACACTGCTCGAACTGAGTATTTCATTCAACTACAAGAGTAGTTTCATAACTACTTTCAACTTAGATAGCCCTTTAGTTTTTCATATTATTTTTAAAAATTGGGAACTAATAATTATTAGTTAATGATAAAATGTTGGTAGAAAAACTGGGCACTTCACCAAATATAGTGTTTAGAACAGGCAGTAACCTCAAAAATTTGTTGGAAAGCAACCACCATAGACATGTGGATAGGAAAGCTAGTATGTTACCTTGTGGTATGTGTAGATTTTGTAGGTTGATTGAGACAGGAAGGAAGTTAATGGTGGATAATGAGAAGTGTGTCTTTCGGCTTTTCCCGGTTAGGGGTCGCCACAGCGGAACTCTGGTCCGCTAATGATTGGCAGTTGATTTTTACATACTGGCTTGCCAGGCCTGACGCACAACCTTCAATGAAGGAACTCCCATTCACGCATGTCTCCATGCAGAAGACACTCTAGCTGAGAATTGAACTGGACAGCGTCTTACTGTGAGGCGACAACGCTACCGCGGCACCACCACCGCAGGGTGGATAATAAGAAGTATTATCTTAATTTTAAACTAACATGCAATTCAAGATTTGTAGTGTATTTGGCTAAGTGCAAATCCTGTACAGCTTTCTACGTAGGTAAAACTGGACATAGATTGCGTGACAGAATATATGAGCACATGTATGCTATTGATAGGAAAAAGATTGATAATGCCCTGTCTAGACATTCTCAAATGTCTGGAGGGCATACATTTTCTTTTAAAGCAATTGATCAAGTACAAATAGATGCAAGAGGAGGTCCAGTTTCACTACAACTTGAAGAGTTAGAGTTATATTGGCAGTTAGTATTAAATGCCTTTCATAACCCTGGATTAAATGAAGCATGTAACATCTTGTGCCTGTTAAAGGTTAAAAGTTTGAACAGGTAAAATTATATTTAAAACTTATAAAAATTATAAATATCTAAAAAGAGTTAAAATGATAGTCACCATTTAAGAACTATCAAGCCGTATCCATAACCTTGATGTTGAGCAATAGCTTTTTAAATTGTTTACAATTACAAGTGTTAAAAGTAGTTTTGATATTACTTTTAAATTGTTTAAGTACTTTGTAGTATATGACAGAGGTGCTTTTAGACTAGTACCCCTTTAATTTTCAGTTTGGTTCTGTGGATTTTTTCAAGTGCACTTTACAGGTTGGCTTAATGATGTCATATGATTTTTAAAATACTTTATTTAAATGTGGATGAAATACTTAAAGGTTATCTGATGAAGTTATTGTACCTACTATAACGAAAAGTGCTTCATTAAATAATTTTTATTTTACTACTTGGCTTTGTTTGTGGTTGTTCCCACTGTGCCATTATAGAGTTCTTGGTTTGTTTTTTACTTTTTAACTTTGTTTCACTGTTAATATCTGTCAAAACCCAAACTCCCAGACCCTTCCCAGATGACCCTGTGATTGATCTTGTAAATGAATCGTGCACCACTTGACTGACTTCTATCAGAATATGCTGATAATGGCAACAACCTCTCTACTCCGACTCCATTATGATTATTGTTTATATCCAGTAATGCATATAACATCATTAATTGTCAAATAGAAAGTAAGACTTATTTGCTAAACATTGTTAACATTTCCCTATATCACTAGAGGCCAGTGCCATTGAATTTGTGTACCCTGCCTCCATCATAATAAAATTGATCCCTGAGGGATAACTATGTTGCAAACTTTTGGAAATCCTTTATAATTTCCCTACGCAATAAAGACGGCTCTTCTGGAGACCTTGCTTAGCAGAGATCTAGCATCACATCTCTCCTGTTCTCAAAAATTCAACCAACAATTTCTAAAATATCTAAATAATAATAAACTGATATCTTCTACCCAGCACAGCTTCAGATAAAGCCGTGCTATTCCAGCAGTCCCCTTAACCTTCACTGACTGCATATTTGATAAAGTCAACAGTACCAGATTTGTCAGGTCCCTTTTCTTTGATGTATTAAAGGCATTCAACATGGTCAGCCATGCCATACTTTTATACCACCTCTACTGTAAAACTTTACCTTCTATATTAAGGTGCCTGAAAGCTGTTTAACAAATATATTAAAAGCCACTAGATGGGCTATCCCCATATCCCCAGTCCAAGTAAAATCAGGTGTCCCTCTGGATCAGTACTTTGAATCTTTTTAATTCACCATTTTTGTTGATTTGATGCTTCAGTCCAATCAACCAGTAAAGATATTTCAGTATGATGATAACATTACATTATACTTCACATTGTGAGACATTCCTCTTATACAAAAGTCACTTTATACAACCTGTGACAATATCCAATCCCGGCTATCAATACCCAAGTCATGCTGTTCTACCAAAGTCTTAAACAGGCTGATGAATTCAACGTTCTTATAATAATGAGCAGTGAGAATGGACCCATAGAACTTGTTTCCTTTCAAACTATTTGATGCCAGTCTTAATGTATTCCTAAGATTTAAAGAGGATTACTGGCCTCAAACAGATGCCCTACACTGACTGTCTCAAAAAACTCCAGCTTTACTCCATAGCATATCACCTACTTCGAGGTGATCTCTGCCTATCATATAAAGCTATGTCAAACCCAGAGCTGTTGGACATGCTACACCTAAAGAAATCCTAATCTCTCCGAGCTACACGCTCTAGGGACCTAAACCTTGTCATCACAATAAACAGGACATGCTGGAGGGATAGATTCCTGTCCCAGAGACTTCCCATACTCTGGAACAGGCTACCAATCTTTGTCAAGCAAAGTTCTTCATTAGCACTCTTCAAGAAAAATCTTGATGAGTGGATGGGAAATAAGAAATACACCCCGGGGATCACTTCTGTGTCTTTGCTCGACAGTGGCACAGCAAAATAACTTTCTTGGGTGGTGTAAGCCAGGGAACCTTGTTGGCTAGGCTTATGTAGGCCCTTGGGCCGATACCCTAGTACCTACCTATGAACATATGAACCTATGTCAACAGAGTTATTCATCAGATAAACTGTAAAATTGGCTTCTTATATCATAAATGCCACTTCCTCACTCCCCATGCTAGTCTAGCTGCTGACACAGCCTTCCTTAAAATCAAACTATTTTTACTGCTCTTGTCTGTTCAGTAACCTTTGTTTTTATTCTTTCAGATGAGCCTAAACAGATATTAACTGTTCATCTCCTCTTTTGCATTTTGACATTCCCAGAGAACCCATCATTCTATCCCATTGACATCCTGGAAATAGACATTGTCTAACTTTAAGGCTGCCCAGTCTGTCCTTTGTCATCTAAAGAAATGTCCTGCATTACAATCACAGAACACCACTTTCCTTCTTATGTCAGCAGACAGACTCCTCATTGCACTCCTATACTCCCATAATAGACTCACACTTCTCATCTGCATTCTCAAAAATCCGAACAATTTCACAGTTTCCATTAGAAGCATGTCCAGTCCCATCACTGTCAGATTTCTCAGATAATATTCATCCAGATGAAAATGTAATTGCAACTTGTACTATAGTAGTCTATCAGTATCTGTATAAACATATATATCCAATGTTGTCCTTTTTCGTCTGACTGAACATGTTGTTTGCCAAATCCGGTCAGATCTCACCTCAGCTCCTTATACCAAAGCATATATGAAACAACATTGGCATTAAGGCACATCAGGAAATGAAACTTATGTACTTAGCATGTTGTCTTCTTTTCACCTGGTTCAACATATGGGTTGTCAAATCTGGTCAGATCCGAACTCGGTGCCTTATACTGAAGCTTTGGTTCTGAGAGTTCTGACTCCACCCCTACCTACAATTCCCCTCCCCTGCCTGAATTACCTTAGATCTCATTTGCTGCCTGCCTAACCAGATGTGTAGACCGAGAGCTCCACTTAGTGTCATGATAAGTGAAGCTGTTTTCCTCCCGTTCTCAAATTTTTACTGTAGTGATTAATTTCTAGTAGTGCTACATGTTTTGTATTAGTAAAATATTAGATTAATGTAGTTTTGCTGTGTGTATGTGTGTGTTCTTAGGACTAGTGTTAGGTACTTATAATTTATTATGTTAGCTTAAAATACTTAGGATAATTAAGTAGTCTAAATAGCTTAGATTTCTTGTTGTTTTACTTTATATAGTACATTTTTCAACTTCTAATGTTGGAAAAATCTACAGGCTTCAAGAAGTTTTCCTCTTGTGGGCATAAATCTCACCTCAAGATCTACACTCGCAATGTGTCTACTGTTTAGGGATTTCCCACCTGCAGGATTCTTGCTCAGTTTGTGCAGCTTTTGGCACCAGAGCCCTCCATGGAAGAAAGGAGAAACTTATTTTGAAAGGACTGCTTTCCCCTCAGACAGGGTCTAAAATGTCTTCAGACTTGAAGGCACCCTCTACTTCCTCTTCCTCTGACAGAAAGAGAGACAAGAAAGAGAAACATCAAAATCAAAAGAGAAAAAATAAGAGAGAGAGATTAAAAGAGAAGTTTAATGAGAAAAGAGTCAAAGACTGCTCATACAAGTCTCAGAAAAGGTCCTTAGACCCCACAATTATTGTGGGTCTGGTGTCTAAAGTTTTGAGGCAGTCGGATCCTACTGTCTCTTAGATCCAGCCTCCCTCCTCCAAAACCTCATTTTCTTTGGGACCTGTCAGCCCTAATCTTTATTCATCTATACTGCAGAAGATCCATTTGAGGCCTGCTTCAATAGCCTCATCCTTGAGATCCACTAGGATTCTCAATGAATTATATGTCATCCAAATGATGAAGTTTCTGACTACTCAAATTCAGCTGGGACTCTTCCCAGGTTCTTCCCATAGGAAAGGACTGGGATCAGCCCCTTCCACCCAATGGTATACCTTCCATGCCATCTCCATTTTTGGAGCTGATGTATATTGGATCCAGCCATCCCATAGTACCAGCTTCAGACCCAATAGCTCTGGAGACTTTGACTTTTACATCTTCCCTCACTCACTTATCACCAATGCACTCAAGCCAAGTATGTTCCTGGTGCCAGAGTGTCTGGAATGGAGCACTGACAGTGGAACTGACCCTGAGATTTACAGAGCTGTCCCTACCTCTCAGGGCATCGACCCTGGATAGCTTGGTTCTGAGGTCTTCCTCAGAGCCATCAGCCCTTGGAGTTGAGACAGCTACTGACTTTGCTGTTTTAGGTGGTTCTTCCTCAGTTCCATTGGCTAAGTCAGCTTTCAAGGCTGTGGAGATGACTAGTAAATGCTCAGTGTTTGTATCCATCCAGACTCCCTTTGAAGACTGCTCCTACCTCCTCTCATTCTGTTAGACAAAATCATAGGATCTTATGAGGTTAATAGGCTATCGACCCAGAGGTCATTTCAAGCCTAGCTGTTTCATCCCAATGTAATACCATTGATACTCTAGTCAATACCGAGTATTATATTTATTAAAGATTGGGTATTGATTAGAGTCTGTATTGACAGACGGATCTTATCATTTGAGCTCCATATCTGACTTTGATGTGTCTCCCTCGCAAGTCACAAAGTACATTCCCCAGAAGAGGACTTGCAAGAGGAAGTATACTGACTCCTCCTGAGTCAGCCACTGAAGACACCTACTTAGATGATGGATAAGGCTACCCAGGATCCCCCTAAGACATCTCCTTTGGAGACATCTTTGAGTTAATGAAATAGAGTGGGGTGGTCCATTGAAACCCCTTATTCTGATAAGTTAGTGTTTCTTGAAACTTTTGGGTCTGACCCTTCAATGCCCTGTGTGGTCCCTCCTCCAGATACCTTAGCCAATCTCATCACCCAAAAAGCCTGGAAGGAACCTGATGTGGCAGAGCCCATCATGAAAAAAGTGGACAAAATTCTAGTTGCCCCTAAAGAAAGAAAAAAGTGGGCCAAGAACCCCCCCTGTAGATGCCATGGTGGTAGCAGCAGCTATAAATAAGGAAATGTCTGAGAGAAGTTCCTCTGTTCACCTACTAACAGGGAGTTGCAGGCATTAGATACCCTGGGGAAATGGACTTAAGTTTCAGACATGTTTTCTGTTTGTGCGCTGAACTATATGGCACACTTGGCACATTTCCAGAGGGATTTGATCAAGGATCATTCAAATTCCCTGGTGGGTAACTTATTTTCAGATATCTAAAAATCTGTGGATACCCAGTTGTCTACCCTAAGGTCATCCCCGATGTTGCCATGGGGCTACTATCCAATGCAGCAGATGGCACAGCCTGAGCAGCCGGCACAAGTATTACCATGTGACATTTTGCCTGGATGCAGCTCTGCAACTTCCCAGAAAGCTTTAAGATGTCCTTCATAAAAATACTCCTATGATGGTTCCACATTATTTGGACTAAATGTTAAGGAAAAGCTTACCAGGAGTGAGCAGGATGGTAAGACCTTGTCTGCCATTGGAATCTATTCTTCAACTTCATAGAGATTTTTTTTCCAGGAATCAAAGAGGAGGAAAAAAAATGTGGTTAGAAAAATCTTAAGGTTTTCATAGGATACTGCTGGGGATAGGCCTCCCAGAGGCAGAGGTTGAGGCAACAACATGGGACGTCACCCTCAAGGCAGAAGCAGTCTACAAACCCAAGGCTTTTGGAGAACTTTCACAGAGAAACCTTATCAGCATCCCTAAATGTTTGCCTGACTGCTGCACTCTGAAGGCATTTGGGGGATGCTTCTCCTTACACCTATTAACCTTAAAAATATAACTACTGATTCTTGCGTGCTAAGGAGCATTACCAGAGATTATACAATACCCTTTTCAGAACTCCTAAAGATAACTCAAAAGAGTCTAGATACTCCACCCAATCAGTTGGAATCTGCATCATTGAGCTTCTAAAGTTGCTGGACAAAAGAGTCATCCAAATGATCCCCCAAGCCCAACAAGGGTCTGGAGTCTATTAAAGCTTCTTTTTTAGTTCCAAAAAAGACAGGGGGACTTCAATATTGGATCTCAGCAATCTACATCAATATGTAAAACACACAAAATTCCAGGTAATTACAGTACAGTCCATTTTACCTCTACTGTAGAAGGACATTTGGATGTGCTGTACTGAACTACAGGATACCTACGATCATATAAAGATTCAGAGGCAGTACAGGACATTCCTCCATTTCTAGCTGGAAGGCAGTCACTATTAGTTCAGCACACTGCCATTTGGTCTCTCTCCACAGCCCTCCAGGTGTTTACCAAGATAATGGAGCAGTGACTCTCTATCTCAGGCTACAAGGGTTCCAAGTAATCCCATATCTAGGCAACTGGCTTTTAACTACTACCTCCAGGGATCTACTATTGAGACATCAGTCATTCCTGTTATATCTAGCAACTCACCTGTGAATCTCAATAAACATCAACAAGAGCAAGCTATCTCATACTCAAATCATAGCATTTGTAGGTTGCCACATGCACACCATACATCAGATTACAAAACTTCCCTTCACATGGGTCAAATAAATAAGATTTTTTAGCTCTCCATGTGGTAAGACATCCCAGACTCCATGCTTGTTGCTCCTAGGTCTAATGGCTTCTTCTATAGTGATGGTGCCTTTAGCCAGATATCACATGAGAGTTCTACAGTGGACACTTGCTGCACCAGGGTCACAAAACAGCATCCCCTCCACTACAGAGTATGCTTGACTCAGGTCTGGAGAGACCACATTCAGTGGCGGCTTTTTCCCATTTCAGTAACTCAGGGCAGACACAGTAAACATGGATGCTTCCCTTCTCCGGTGTGTGTGTGTGTGTGTGTGTGTGTGTGTGTGTGTGTGTGTGTGTGTGTGTGTGTGTGTGTGTGTGTGTCTTTGTGTGTGTGGGCACGTGCGCACATGTGGGGTGCATTTCAAAGAGAAGACTGTCCAGAGAACATGGTCATGAATAGAAGCCAATGTTCATCTCAATGTCTAGGAGTTAAGAACGGTCTTCCTTATGTTGCTGGCATTTTAAGACCTTCTACCTAAGGATGTGATTGCTATACACCTGGATAATATGTCAGTAGTTCGGCACATCAACAGACAGGGTGTACCTCCCTCCTACCTCTTTGCCAAGAAGCTATGAGAGTTTGGCGGTGGGTGATGTCTTCAAGTCACTTTTTAGTATCAATGCACATACATGGGACGTCCAACATCCTAGTGGACACACTGAGCAAAAATATACTATTGCCTCATGAATAGTCTCTAAACAAAACAGTGGGAATGGAGATTGTCAACCACTGGGGCCAACCCTGCTGCAATCTTTTTGCTTCATACCTAAACAACAAGTGGAAAAGTTACTTTGCCCTCATCCCTCCACAAGGACAGTCACCAGGAGATGCTGTAGTCCATACTTGGCACCCAGATCTTCTTTATGCCTTCCAGCCAATTACCCTGATCACCAAGTTCATTCAGCATGCTATGGAGTGCAGGACTAGTGTAATCCTCATTGCTAATGTCTGACCTCTGTAGGTATGGTAACCCTTTATTTGGCCTCACCTAGTTCACCCATCATGGGTTGTGGATCCATTTCCATATCTCCTCCCTCACCAATCCAGGCTATGCCTCCTGGACCTCAAGACCCTAAAGCTGACTGCTTGGTTTCTCCAATTCTAACAATTCCTAGAGATGTCAAGATTTCTTACCTGGTAGTCTATATTGTATCTTCCTCTCAAAGAAACTTAACCAAAAAGACGTACAAGAACAAATGGAAGTGCTTTTCCATTTGGGCCTCTTCTCAGGGACTGGACCCATTTTCAGCTCCTCCATCAGAAACTCTGGAGTTTTTTTCAGAACTATGTATGGCTGGGTCAAGTTATTCTACAATTAAAGTACAATTAGTAGCCATTTCAAACATTCATATATGGCTAAACAATGCTTTGATTGCTTCTCTCTAAGTGACAAAAACCTTTCTTAGAGGTACTTTTTAAATTCAGACCCTCACCTCATGATCATGTCCCTCCTTACTATTTTAGCCTAATTAGTAACCCAAAAACCTTTTGAACCAACAGCATTTGTAGCTACAAAGTTTCATTCATGAAAATTTATTTTTCAGGTGGCCATTTCTTCTAAAAATGTGTCAGAACTACAGGCACTCCTTATTTTTCATCACTGAAAATAAACTCTTCATTTCTTCCTAAAGTAGCTTCAGTCTAACTTGCACCAACAAACTGATTTACCAGTTTTCTTTCCAAATTTTACCAACAAAGGAGAACATACTTTATGTAGCTTAGTTGTACACAGACAGTGTCCATAGTACTAAGAATTTCAGAAAATCTGATCAACTGTTTATATCCTTCTCCAAGAAAAAAAAAAACTGGGACAATCAGTATCTAGGATAACCCTTTCAAAATGGCTAGCAGACTGCATTTCATTTGTCAGTCAATTACGAGGTATGCCTTTACAATCAAAGCCTAAGGCTCATCCTACCAGAGCAACAGCAACTTCAACAGCATTTGCAAAAACAGTGCCTATCAGTGACATGCGCTGCAGCAATTTGGTCTTCATCTCATAGTATCTCACTACAAGTTAGATGTGCATTCTAGAATTTACACATCTTTCAGCTCTGCCCATACTCAGGAATGTTGTTACTTGAGATGACCCAGATCCCTGTCAGTTAGCTTGGGAATTTGTCCTGCATGTTGATTCAGATGAAAAAAAAAACATTGGATACAAAATTCTGCACTTACCATAACAATAGATCCATGTTGTCCTCTTTTCATCTGGTTCAACTCCCCTCCCTTCTTCTCCCTGCTAAATTTTCATTGTTTCTTTCTAGGAATTGGCCAGTCCTCCTTTGGACCCTGTCTGACCCCTTTATAACTCTTACTCTATATAGTGTTTAACGTATTTTCTTCCTTGTCCTCTCCAATACAGTGTGTCACCACTTTTGGTCGGGTCTATATTAAATTATCGAAAAGACAGGTCAATGAACGGCACTTACATTGAAAATGATGTTCAGCGAACTGTTCATAGTGAGATCACGGTACAATGAAGATCGGAAAATTTGCCCTTTCCTCACTGTAGTACGATCTCAGAGTTGGTATACATAATTAGCAGGGGGTGTGGGGGGCTGTAGTGAATTCGCTGAACGGCATTTTTGATGTAAGTGCCGTTCGTGGACCTGTCTTTTTGATAATATAATATAGACCCTTTTTGGTCAGTCAGCAAACTCTAGCTGAGGTAATTCAGGGAGGAGATTGGAATTGCGGATAAGGGGACTCAGAGCTCTTAGATCCAAAACTTTGGTATAAGGCACCGAAGATCCAACAACCCACATGTTAAACCAGATGAAAAGAAGACAACACAGTCTATCATTATGCTAAGTACATAACTTTTGTTTCTTTATGTGCCTCAATGCCTATTTTGCTTCAAATATGTATCATAAAATTCCCTAGCCACTGTCATTATCATATGTAAAATTAAATTTATTTTCTTCTCTTTGTTTTGTAAGTTGTGTGTCTGACTGTATTTAGAACATTTGTTCTATATATAATGGTAAATATCATGCACTATGTTAAGCTTCTAGACTACATTGGAGAATGCTTACTGTCCTTAGAGAAACAGATTTATGGTGCAGAAAAAAATGAAGTTCCATTTTCCTGAGATGAAATACAGGACGTATGCTTGTGATTTTTAAGTGTAGTTTCTGGTCATTACCATCAGTGTCCCTCACTATCATCAACATCTATGCAGTGAGCTTAAATGTATTTTTCTGTTATAAGTTATGTGCGTGACAATAGATAGATAATGTTTCTCGAGCAATGGTAAACTGCAAGTATCTATCTTATGCCTGTAAAATTACTTTGGAGCATTTGCCCCCGGGCCCTTAGTGCAATTATTGTTGGCCAGTGGTAGTTCTATGGTAAACAAGTGCAAATAAAATAAAACAAAACAAAATAAAATAATAATTCTCTACTAAAATGCTTCACTATAACTGTACACCATCTATGCCCTTACATACCATGAAGTAATCTTCATGCAGAATACTAAATACTTTGCACTGTGCCCCCTAGAGAGCATAATAATTTTATGAGGAATTTGCAATATTTGTAAAGGTACTCCTAACATCCAGAAGCCAAAAAAAAAAACCAATGCAGGACTAGAAGTTATTCATACAATAATTAATATCATTATATGGAATATACCATTTATGTTCCTATCAAAGGATGAGAATTTCCTGATTAAACTCTAGAATGTAGAACCAGTTACAAAATTTATTGAATTGTAACTGATTCTACGTTCCCATGGTCAGTTCTCCTCACCTTTTTGTTTTTATTTTTGCCTAGTTTGTTTTTTGTTTTTTTGTTATTTAGTAAACTCTAGAATGTAAGAATCAATACAACCATTTCTGTAGGAGATTTTTTTAATTTGTTGAACACTGAGTGGGTAAAGTAAACAGCATCAAATACATGCAGCAAAATATTAATTATCTTAGATATCATATTGACGAACCCATCCTGTTATACTCTTGGCAATGTTACACCTTTATAACCGGCACAGATTATAATGCCATCATCTTATTTCGCAGAGTAAAATCAAACTTAGCCTTAAATAGAATGGGCTTCATAGACTTTACCAAGGGAAATTATGATACAATGAATAACATACTTATGAAAATAGACTGGGATGTTTGTGTATTTATATTTGCTTACAGGGGTAGTGCACTGATCTTAATGGGCCATCTGTAGGCACAGCCTGGGTAAACATCATGTAAGCAAAACAATTTTGCAGATACAAGAATATGATAAAAACGTTATACATATTTATAGATGCAAGAATATGCTGCAACATTTAGTTCAAGAAGCAGTTTACATGAAAACACAGATGGAAAAAGAGTTTTTGGATAAAATATAGCCATAATGACTGAGACTGCTTATGCTACAGGGGTAACAGCATATCATTATATAGAGAGGTCCGAAGACATTAGAAGAAGCAAGTGCAGTACAGTGAGGAGAAGACAGAGAAATGGCAAGAGAGACATGCAGAGGGAAGAGAAGTAGAAAGGAGAGGAAGAGTGACAGATGCGAAGATAAGAAAGAGACAGGATGAATGAGAGGCAGTGAGTTTTACAACCACTGGAGCAAATTAATCTGCTCAGGGTACTTCTATGATATACACTTCTACATTCATGAATGTAAGACACAAATGTACGAGTAAATTCAACCAAAGCCCATTGTTGGAATCACAAAACTAATAAGATAATGCAACTTAATAAAAGCGTGATTTACCTTTCAAAACGAATCTGGCCACAAATACGAGGCTAGATTAAAAAATAGGGAAACCACTTATATTTCACATGAAATCTTTCAGTTTGAGCTATCTGCTCAACTATGTCTGAAAGGTTAAAAGCAGTAATAACTTATTGTTTAGTTATGTTAGAAAATTGAAAGGGGAAATTGTGAATATAACAAAAAAGTGATCCTTCAGGTGCAGACAAAGTGAATATGCTATCAAAAAGATATGATAACTACTGACACAAGCTAAACTGAAATTTCTAGTTCCTTGGGACCAGCAGATGTATAGCTTGTTATGCAGACTCAAGGAAAATCTAACTAAGCCCCTATCAAAGTTCAACAGAATGTTTACATGTGATGACACGCTTGACCTACTGCAACAGGATATGCTATTACTAATTTATAAAGTGTATGTACCAAGTAGAGGTCACATCAGACCCAAACAATTTTACATCTACCTCCTAAAAAGTATTACATGTGAAATCGAAGATAGAGTCATAAGACTGCTTATCCAGAACGACATCCAACCTGCTTATGTTAGCAATATGACAGTATGGATTTGCTAAAGGAAGCTTTTGCCTTTGGCAATGTGTAGCATTCACTAATGAGTTAAAAGAAACATAATGAAGTAGCAACAGTTTATGTTGATTATCTTTGTCTTGCTAAAGCATTCAGTGCTACTCCAAAGAAGGACACATTTGACAAATTTAATGTAAGAGACAATCCATATAAAATTCAGTGGACAAAAGACTAGTTAAGCAACAGGATGGGGAGTTTCCTGTCTATCACATTGGGGATTATCAGCAGTGTTCCAGACGACTCCGTACTGATAACATTTCCATTTGGACTGTTATTTCAGATATAAACATAGGAACTGGACTCTGGATAACCAAATATGCTAAGTGCAAGATGGGTAATATAATTACTTCAGTAAAAGCTACTGGCATGCTGTATGATGACTTAAGAAGATATATATCCAGTAAATACAAATGACCTCACCTTTAAGGTCAGTCAATGTAACATTATAAGCATTTGCAAAAAAGGCATAACATGTGGGTATAAAATAAATTACTAAATCATAAAAAAATAACATTATCATTAAAGATCTCAGAACAAGGATAGGCAGTAGTTTAAACTTTGACCAGAGTAGTGTATCTACCAAAGTCAAAAAACAAAGTGTATCCTGTAGCCATTGTAGTTCTACAGAGCAAGTCTAGTCACTACAAGTCTATACCGTACTGACCCATGTATTTAATACACTGTTATATTTTGTAGCCAGAGATGAAAAGGCAAAATGAGTTCCCACCAGGAAAGAATGGGATAGGAAAACTTATCGAAGTATATTCTGCTTCTTATGTATTCCCTAGAGATAACCTTTACCTTGTCTGTAAGTTGATGCTTAATTGAGTTCTGTTTGAAAGTCATTGCTTGAAAAGCACTGCTGGGGCTGTTAACAGCAGACTGAGAAACAAGATTAAATATAAATATATATTATACAACTTATTTCAAAATTATGGAATACGCTTTTCACTTTAGTCAGACATCAGCCATGAACTTCCTTAAAAAAATATATATAAGTTTGTGTATGTATATGTGTGTGTGTGTGTTTGTGTGCGTCTGTGTCTGTGTGTGTGTGTGTGTGTGTGTGTGTGTGTGTGTGTGTGTGTGTGTGTGTGTATATATATATATATATATATATATATATATATATCTATGTACATGTATACACACACACACACACACACACACACACACACACACAAATATATATATATGGATGGGTCTACTACACATGATCGAAATTTCATTTGACTGAAATTCATTTGACTGAGACCATAACATCGAAAATTCAAAATACTGAAAACTCACTTGACTGAAACTCATAAGATTGAAACCTTAACAATGCTAAATTTCGACATAGTATTGGCAGCGTGTAGACTACTGTAAGGTAAGTAAAAGGTATTTGCCCTTTTACCCACTGTAGTGCAATCACGGAGTTAGTATATATAGTTGGGGTGGGGGGGTGGAGTTTTATATCGTCCAGTTTCTGTTAAGAGGGTACGTAAGTAGTTTTTATGTTCTGGAAAGGGTTAGTTATTGGTGTTTTATGTTTCAATGTCTATTGTTTACAATTTAGTATGTTGAAATTTAGTCGATTTTAATAGATTGCTATGCAGCAAAACTTTAGAAGTTTCTATCATGTGTAGTAGACCCATATGGATCCACTTTCAAATTTTGAAATCACAAAACTTTGATCCTCTAAATACTGAAGTCCAGAGGATCAAAGTTTTGGAATCATGAAACTAAAAAAAAAAAAAATCTAAAACAAAAGTTCAGAATTCACATTTATGCAGGGGGCAAGCCCCTCTGTGCCACCTGCTACTTAAATATACCAACTCTGAGATCGCACTACAGTGAAGAGAATGGTAAAGTTCCTGTTCCGCACTGTACAGCGATCTCCATTGACAAGTTTTGAGATTCCAAAACTTCGATCCTCTGGGCTTTGGTATATAGAGGTTTGAAGTTTTGGGATTTTGAAATTTGAAAGTGGACCTATATATATATATATATATATATATATATATATATATATATATATATATATATATATATATATATTAAATATATAGATATACATACATATACACATATAGAGATAAATAGATATAGATATGTGTGTGTATGTGAGTGTGTGGGCATATCACACCTGCAGTGTAAGTAAGGGGGAAGAACATTGTTTTCTTCTGTTCTGTTACCATTCAGTTTCATTTCCTTCATTAACTGTACAAATTAGCATGTAGCTGTGCCATTCCTACACTCACAAGTATATACAGCATGTGCTTCATCTTCACTGTGCTAAACCCCATCATGAAATTTCTTCTTCAGATTCTCTAGTCCATTTTTGAATATTTCATCCCTTATAATTAAGTATCAGTGCATCTGTAACCATAAAGCAACAGTAAATACATGCTTGGTGTACGTACTGCTTCTTGTTTTCTTTCCAACTTCCATCTGTATTAGCAACACGCTTAACTACTTTGGTTAAACAGGTTGATGGCCTGGAATTTACCCACATAAAAATCACCATAGACAGAATCCCATACTATATCCTAGCAATTTATAGGTCATCCTTTATGTCCCTAGAATCTCATAGCTGGTATCTAGACCTACTGGTGACAGTCCTCATTAAAATGAACACCCAATTTATGGGAGACTTTAACTACCCCTCTATAAACTGGGAAACTTACACTACCTCACTCGCAGGCACAACAATTCCTGGACCTAAGTACAAATACCCTTGACTAGATAGTGCACAAACCAACCAAAGGTTCAGACATACTGGACCTGGTACTCATCAATATGGAAGAGCACTGTACTCCACCCCCCCCCCCGGTTGTCCCACAAAGCTGTCTGCTATGAAATAAAAATGAACTTGATAACCCCAACAAACCCAGTAACAGGAATTATTCAGAAGCAAATTACATCCTATTAAGTGATAGTTTGCCAAAATTCAATGCCCCTCAGAACCCTGAGTTCACAACAACCTATGCAGAATTGTTAACAGAGACCTGTAAACACAGAGATATATAATTGGCTATATAGTGGTTGCTGTACCTACTAGAAGTAAGTAAAAACAAGCCACTCTGGTGGAATCCTTACCTTAAAATGGTATATAACAAAAGAAAAAAGTCATGACTCAAATCAAGAAGAGCAGCTCCCATAATGATAAGAGCCCTCTAATTAAAGTAAACAGGAAAGTAAGAGGACTAACTAAGTCCAACAAGGCCATTTACATGGTCAAAGTAGCCTCACAAGCTAAAGATAACCACAAGGCCTTCTACAGCTATGCCTGAAACTTCAAAAGCAGCACACATCAGTTTGATGAACTGGTGGTCAATGATGTCACCTTCACTGAGCACAGTGACATAATAAATTTGCTGGCTGACAAATTCAGCTAAAACTTCAGCCCCACTCCCCTACTGCATCCCCCAATGAAATACCTACTAGCATACCCCCCCCCCAACAATTAACAGGGTGCATGTCCTGGTGGTGCTCACAAAGGCCAATAATATAGCCTCCGTAGGCCCCAACAATATCCCAAGATGACAACTAAATAGCTTGAAACATGACCTATCAAGACCACTTGAGGCACTTTTCAACTATAGCTTAAACACAGGCTTTGTACCATGAGAATGGAGGACTGCAATGCTTATCCCACTTCAAAAGGGTGGACCATCAACCGAACCCGGAAACTACAGACCTATTAATCTGACTAGTCTAATATGCAAAATCATGGAATGAATTATCATGGAAATGATCAACAAAGACATAGGCAGTCTTCTCATACTGGACCCAACCCAGTTTGGATTTATCAAGGAAAGTCATGCTTACTAAATCTAGTGGACTTTTTTTGAGACAGTCACAAAGGCAATGGATGAGGGGACTAAGGTGCATACCACCTAATGGACCTGGCTATAGCTTTCGATAAAATACCCCACTTGGATATAGTTGACAAATTCACCGAACTGGGCATAAACTCCTACATAACTCACTGGATTGCCAGCTGGCTCACAGACAAGACCCAGGAAGTCAGGAATGGTGATACCACCTCCACTAAGAGACTGTTCATCAGTAGGATACTTTAGGGCTCAGTGCTGGAACTGCTCCTATTTGCCATCTACCTGGAGTAAAGGCTAATGTCAAGGGCCTTTGTCTAACCAAGTTTATAAATGAATGCAAATGGGGAGCTATCATAGATTCCTCCCATGATACAAATATCTTATGGGAGGGTTTAACACGGACGAATTACAGGTGCCAAAGTGACAGACTAAAAAAATACAATGCAAAGAAATGCATTATAGTGCCATTTGGCAAAACTGCCATCCAGGCTAATTAGTCCATCGATAAGTTACCTCTAAAAGTTGACTTGATAGTCAGGGATATGGGAACATGTGTAGACGGTTTTCTGGCCTTTTACCACATGTGGCCATGGTAGTAAGAACATCATTCTATGTCATCCAACTTATAAGTAAGATCATGAACTCCAGATGCAAAGAAATCATACTGCCACTTTATTTGGCCCTTATGAGACACATCATTGACTATAATTCCACTTTGGCATGTACTGAACTAGACATATCCAATAGTTAGAATGCCCACAAAAGCTCCTTACCAGAAGTATCCAAGGTATAAACACATTGTCCTGTACAGATCATCTTAAAGCCCTATCTCTATACTCTGTCTCTGTGTGCCTGGCATACAAGGCATTCATGGTTCCAGCTCTGATGGACCTTTTGCACATTCACAGAATGGATATCATCAGAGCCACTAGATCCAAATATTTAAATTTGTCTTGTGACATAAATAAGACATGTTGATGAGACAGATATGTGTCTCAGGGGATCCCCATGTTCTGGAACAGGTTTTCCATCCATGTGAAGCAGAGTACATCCCTAATTCTTTTTAAGCATAACCTTGACCAATGACTGGGAAATCAGAAATTCACCCCAAGTCTGGCCACCATGTCTCTGATAGATAGAGGTAGATAATAATGCCCAAACTAACACCCCTCCAACATAATCTCTAGAAATTTCCTAATATATCCCCTCCTAATAAACACCCATTAAACATAGGGGCTTAATTGGGTTGGATTGTCTTTGGATTGTCCATAGCTAGTCTTATAAAGACCCTGGTGGTTGTTATATAACTATAAACCTATGAACTTATAATTCTTTTTTAACACACTCACTTTACTATGCTTCAAATAAAACACCTTTCTCACTTACTGCCAAATGTACTCATTCACCCTGCTCATCTTGAAATTTCTACCTAATAGATACAGGGCTTAGAATCTGATTGAGACTGTGATAGCTGTGGTAGATGTAAAAGATTCCATGGCACTTCATGACAAAACAGAAAGGGACCTCCCCAGTGTCCATGCAAAATTTCCCGGAGTAAATAAGAATATCACCTTGTGTGTCCCCTGAAAAGAGACCATTGGCCTAGTGTGACTAATACAGGCAACAAATAGGTTCATAGGCTAACTGCCCTTGAGCCATTTTTTTAAGCCTAGAGTATCCTGTGAGATGATTCAAACCTACCCCTTGTGTGTGTGGCAAACACCTTAACCATTAGGCCACCCTCCCAAATGGTAAAGAAAAAATAACTAACTAACTAAATAAAAACACAAAAGCTCATTTCACTCTACACTTCTTTAATCTTCTCTGTATATTTGTGGTAGATTGGTTTAAAACCTAGATTCCCATTATTCTTAAATATACAGAGAATTTCTGGGTCTTTGTCTTTTCTGATAAGGCTCCAAGCCTGCAAAAACTACAAGCACTGTTAGTGACACCCTGCTGGGTGAAGAAAGTAAAACTATATTTTTTGTCTGTAAGTTGCTTAAACTGATAGAACTGTTTTCTGCTTTACCTCCTCCATTTTGTTTTCTGTTTTAAGAAATCTGCTTGGCCTGGTGTTTTTGTTCTATGTGCAAGATTGGCACTTAGACTATCTAAGCTACACATTTCACATGTATTTTTCATCGGGTAATTCATTTCTTGAGTGATACTTAAATAGAGATGGAATTTCTGTGGATTCATTTTTTCTAATAAGATTCCAAGCCTGCAAAAACTACAAACACTGTTGATGACTCTGCTAATTAGTTTTTCCACCTGCCCTCCCATTTCTTAATGTTCTGTTTAAAATTGGTGATTTTAAGTTGCCCACCCTTACTGTAAATTGAGCCTTATAAAGTCCCCACTGTCTATACTGCTGTTTATATCTTGAATTGTTTATTCAGCTTTGCTGTGCTTATTTTGAAAAAAAGTGCATATTGACTCTTGTCTGTTCTACTAATTTACTTGCTCTGAATTCATTATCTCTGAGCTGTTAGATAAAGTACTGTATTTTTTACATTCTAGGAAGCACTTTTCTGTGTTTTTGCATTAAGAGGTCAGTGGATTTTCCATCTAGTGGTACTAGGTAGTAGCCTGGTCTATATAGGTTGGAGGAACAGACTTGAGATTCCTGCATGTAATTGTTTCATTGGTTGGAGGGCTTATTAATCAGGTTATCTTGTTTTCAGTAACTTTATAAATTCTCTACAAAAGAGTGGCTGTTGTCTCATTTCTACAAAGCAAAACACTTTTATTGAATTATCACACTTTTATAACCTATTCAAAGTATACTGTTGTATCTGTAGCCTTAAGTTTTTTTTTTTTTTTTTTGTGGTAGTATTTTAATCCAAACCACAGAAACAACACACAAACCAAAATAACAAACCAAAAACTGTAGAAACGTGTCCAAAGGCAGCAACACCAAAGGCTGGTAATAGAAAACAGCTCACAATAAGGTAAATCCAAGGTAGAAAAGAATATTTATTTTTAAACGCAACAACACTGGTTACACGCTTTTCGTCAATTTATGACTTCATCAGAAAACAATCACTTACAACAATGAACCCTCTTATATACTGTTGCTTAAAGTGAATAATTGCTTAAAGTGAATAATTGACAAATGTCATGTAACTTAATACAAATTTTTTCCCCCATTTAAAGCACCAAAACAACAAAGAGCTGAATACACTCCATTGCTTGATACCATCACCAGAATACTTCTAATGTCAAATGGAAAACTTTGTAAATACTGTTTCTTAAGAATGTACATGTATAAATTAAACTTGTATAAAAATGCACTAAAAATCATGAATATGTTGTTGTTAAAAAGTCCCTAATGTTTTTACACATAAAATATAAATGTAATAAATATAGTAAAAAAAAAAAAATATATATATATATATATATATATATATAAATAAACATAAATATATATATTGTATGCAAAAAGTGTGTATATATATATACACCAATGTAAACAAATAAAATTTAGCTATTGTTTATTTTTATTTACTTTTATACACACATATTAATAATTTAATCCAGACACTCCTTTACAGTGCTTTTACATTAGGGGGACTGTGATTATTCATTTAGTGGCAGTAGGTGTTTACCTGGTCTATCTGAGTTGGGAAGCAAACAAAAGGGCTCTAAGTATAGACATATTGGCCAGAGGGCTCAGCCAGTTTTCTTTATTTCCAGTACTTTTATATATATTCAGCACATTTGCACTGAGCTGCCTCTCTGTGCCAGCATCTGTATAGATGCAAACATCTGGAAACATTGCTTATTTTCATTATACTATGAAAGTTTGCTGTGCTGGTTACCTTATTATAACACCCAGGACTATTGCTGCTCAGAGAGCATCTAATTTTGTGTTGTGCAGCATCACTGGTTAGGTTAGCTGCAGATTACACCATATAAGCACCCTTCCCTTATCCAGTTACAAACATCTGCCACTCCTTTCTTTCAAGTACATAGTAAGACCTGCAACCATGGATGGGAACTTTCCTGTGATCTCTGCATCCAGCTTGGTGGACATGAGTATCCTGAGGCAATGTAATAATTCTCTTATGTACCAACCACTTGATTCTCAAACAGACAAATGTACATGTGAGAGATGTAGTTACACACTGACATTGGAGGCTAGACTCTTACATGCAGACACAAAAGCAACAAACAAGTTGCTAGCGACTCACACACATATCACTTACTATACCCACAAATGACCACACACAGAGACCCACACATGTGGAGATGCTCATATGTAACTTACCGAAATTTCAAGGGCCTCTCAGGCACAGTCCTCAGAAACTCTGCTTGTACACAAACAAGACAATTCTGACCACAACACATAAAGCCACATCTCACTGTGCCTCCACTACCAAGCCCATAAGGCAAAACACTCCATAACCCAAAATTCTGGTCATAGGAGACGCCACTGTCAGACACACTGATGTCCCTCTTACCAGTTTTTATAAGGGGAAGGTTACAGTTAGTCTGTCAGTGTCCAGGATTTGCCAGATCTTGCAAGCACTCAGATCACTTACCCTTAAGTACCAGTATGACTCAGTCATAGTCCATGTGGGCGTGAATGACCTGAGATGTACCTCCTTGGAGTATATAAAGAGAGACATGCTTGAGGTCTCAGAATATGTCTTACAGGCAGGTATGAACCTAGCATTGAGCAGCATTCTACTGTCTCCAATGATGATGACACAATACCAGCAGAAAATGATTAATTGTAATAATTGGCTTAGTTACTGGTGCCATACCAAAGGGGTCCAATACTTGTCATCCTGGGAGGACATGGTTGATAGGCCATGCTGCTTTGCCAGGAATGGTCTGCACCTGTTACCTTTAGGCTTTCAGATATTGGCCAAAATATTATCCCTCCCTAGAGTGCTCTTTTTAGGCATTGCTAAATGGAAAATAGACAAACCTCCTAATATAACAAAGGCTACTCAGAACAAGCTAAAGTTGTTACTGCTCAATGCTAGAAGCCTCAATAACAAACTGCACTCCCTGAAAGCTCTCCTCACCCTGGAGAATGCTGACATCTGTGCAGTTACTGAAACATGGTTCAAAGCCACAGAAAGCACTCCAGCAGTGCATGGCTGTAATGTCTTTCATATATTCTGAACACCCACTGAATGAGAGTGAAATGTGGTGTATCTACCTACATAAAGGTAAGCACATCTTAAGGTTGGTCAAACAATATGACATGCTTCAGCTACTCCATGTCCAACTAAGCAAGGGAAAAATACATTATCATATTCTTGATAGCTACAGGTCCCCCACTATGAACTGGGAATCCCAAACAACATACTTGAAGTTACTAGAATCACTCCCCACCCTCTCCAATACCATACTCATAGATTATTTTAACTACCCTTCCATTAATTGGAAAGCATGCATGGAAAGCATGCATGATGACTAACATGTAGACTCAAACATTTTTTCACTTTATAAATGCAAATGCCCTGGAGCAGCTAGTCTGCACTCCCACTAGGAATAAATATCCTAGATCTGATACTCACAAATGTGGGAGAGTGCTGCACTCCACCTACTGTTATGCCCTCACTGGTAAGATCAGATCACAAAGCAGCCTCCTGTGAAATGAACTAGTCCCCCCACCTAACCCCAAAAACATTACAAATTTCTCTAAGGCAAATTACCCCTTATTAAGTGATGGAATAGTTAGTTTCCAAGCTCCCCCAAATCTAGAAAACACGGAAACCTATGCAGACCATAAAAACAACTGCATAGAAACTGCAGTACCAGACCGAAATAAACTCAGGTCAAACTGCAAAAACAAGCTACCCTGGTGAAACCCTGGTATTAATAGGTTGTAAAATAAAAGAAAGAAAATCCTGTTGATAAATAAGAGGGAATGTGCACAACAGAGCAGTAAGTCCCACATTAGTCTAAACAAGGGAATTAGGGAACTAGTCAAGTCTCTAAAAAAGACTTTGAGGTAAAAATAGCCTCCAAAGCTAAGGATAACCATAAGGCATTTTTCAGTTATGTCCACAATCTTAAGAGCAACACAAAACAATGTGGGAATTAGCTGTAGATGGCATCATCTATACTCAGCCAGAAAACATGGCAAATCCACTGGCCATTAGATTCATCTCAAATTTCACCTTCCCATCACCCTCAGTTCTCCTCTAAGAAATACCCTCCACCACTCCACTGCCAGTTATCATGAAAGAACAGGTTGTCACTGTGCTCTCCAAAGCTAAAAACACAGCTTCAATGAGGCCTGACAGTATATCAGGTTGCCTCTTAAACAGTTTAAATCAGGACTTATCAGGCCCATTAGGATCTCTATTTGACCACAGCCACTGGACTGTCTTTGCCCTGACAGAGTGGAGGACAGCAACAGTCATATCTCTACATAAAGGGAGACCATCTATAGACTTGGGAAATCATAGACCCATAAATTTGATTAGTCTTATATAAAAGGCTTAGTAATCATCTATGAACATTTCTGCTCCAGCATACATTGGTCTGACCTGATTCCTACCTGTCTCAGAAAGCCTTGCTTTGCTTACCTTAAATGCACAGACATTGTTAATAAATGGGATACAATAAAGGCGTGGGTCATCAGTCACAATCATGATAGACTTGCTTTTGTAGAACTGCGGCTTGAAAGACTGACTGCCTACTACCACATATCCTTAACACGTGTAGCTCTCCTGAAATGGACCACCTTAGCACAAAAATTAAGTATGGCATTTTACTGGTAAAAGATTAGACATCTCCTTGTGTGATAGCTAAAGGTACATTTCTGACTCTGATCTTAAATGATTAGTAGCTCTACTGATACTTAAAGGCAATGGTAAACAATATAGTGCCTCAATTTATCAACCCCCTTCTTTCTTTCTTTCTTGCATGCCTTTAACTCCATTCTTAATTACTTGGCCCCCTGGGCACCAAAAGTATATTTTGTAATGCTTAGTATGTTAAATGTTAATTGGACTCACCAGCTCAAATGTAAATTACATTGACTCTCTACATTATGCCACCTGGTTCAACTAGTTTTACACTTATACAAACTCCAAACTCATTTCTGGAAGAATATTCATGTAGTCATAATGCTTGCTAATATACCACAGAGATGGAATTTCATATCCATATTCCCAAACAGTTAGCAATGTCCTGTTTTATTCACTTCATTCTTTAAAAAGACAAAATCTTTCTGTCTGTCCCTGTCTAGTATTACTCCTTTTTGGCTAACTAAAAAAAAATCTTCGTGGATCACTAAAAAATATTAACAGATCTCCTTTTCATAATTATTCTGATACTGTGGATGCATAAGCAAGCTTTTGTAACATACATATTCCAATTTAAGATTACTTTTATCTTATTAAAATGTTACCTATGAAGAAATGACAGTCTTCTAATGTCTTTTGAAATTAAAGATCAAATCTGCCTCTGAGACAAGAGGTATTTATGGATAACTACTAAAAACTGCATTTATCATGTACTCTTTTTCCTTGTATAAGTAACAAAGATTGTGGTTAAAGCTAACAAATTAGACACACTGTAGCTAAAAAACAATCTTGATAGTCAAATGTATTAAACTGTTCAGACTGAAATCAAGCCATTTCCAAGTCCCTACAATAACTCAGCTGCTTAAACACTGTTGGACACTTTAAGCATCAATTAAACTTCTGATTACAGTTGCAGTATATTAGAGGATTACTGCTTCACTTCCAATATGTCTCTATCTCATTGTACCTCCCTGTAATCCTTCATATTCCTACATAGCACTCTCACATCCTGTCTCTGACTGCTATAGTTTCCTTCAGAAATTTCACTTCAGATCTGTTTGTATTGACTATATGCGTACTGCTCTGTCTGAACTGCCACTGTCTAACCCTCCAACACCTCACACACTTCTCATAATATTTCTTAAAATGCCTCCTTAAATATTGCTCTTTCACTTATATCTTTACTTTATCCTTTTGTCCTGGAATCATACTCCCAGAATGGGAATATGCCACAAATATTCTCCCACCTAAAATCCATAACTTCCTGAGCACAACCAGTACCACTTCATTTCAAACCAAGCACATTTAGAATTTTTTAAAAACATAATTATAAATTAATTATATAATTCAATGAGTGGGTCAATGGTCAGTATTCATTGTAATAATTTACCGGCTCTAAGCCTTACATAAAGCAGTTGAAAAATACAAATCTTGCTGATTTTGCTCTAAATTTATTTCTATCAACTTAAAATCCCATCTTTCTCTGAAGTCATTTAATGAATCAACTTTTCGTAAAAGCTAGGGTAGATGGCTCATGTTGTTGATTATATAATCTCAAAGGGTCTTTTTTGTTATTTTTCATCTGACTCTTAAAAAAGATACAGTGCTTAGAATCTGATTGAGATGGTGGTAGCTCTGGTAGATGTAAAAGATCACATGAGACTTCATGAAAAAACAGAAAGAGAATATGTCACGGCTTCACCAGAGGAAAATATATAGATTAATTCACATCTGATGAGTCCATAGTACACAGAAGGAAAGTTAATTTTTTCAAGACATTCCAAATAAAGCATAATTCTGCAACCTCTTATTCTGTTTGTATAGAATTTTTTAATATTTTTAAGTCTTATAATTAAGGCTGTGGGTTGCCTGTACATATTATCAGTATACTCTATAACTGAAAGCATAATTGATGTAGTAAAAGGGATCACAATTTTTAACTGCCTGAACAAAGTACTACACAAATTCTAAGAAAGCACCTCTGAATTATATAATTCACATTCCCAACAAAATTATGCAAACTAAGTAGTATAGTACCCAAATCTACTTGTATGGTCTGCAGATATTAATGATGTATGCATACTGTTATTTGCAGCAAACTGAATTGCACAACTTTTGTTAACATTAAAAGTTAACCCATTTTCACATGTCCATGTGTATATAGAATCTACAAAATTTTGTAGAACCATTTGATCATTTACATTTTAAATGATTTAAGCAAGTTTATAGTCATTAGCAAACTCTGGGCACCATACATTGTTGCAACTGTTACTGTTTTATGTGAATAAGCCAAACAGTAAGGGCGATAAACCTACCCCTGGGGGTACTGATGAGCTTTGATTTGACTTCATCTGAAATTCTTTATTTGTTAATCATCTAGATATCCAAATTTGTATTTTTTGGATGGAGAGGCTGTTTCTGTTCCTGCCCTTATAAGCATAAAGCCTCTTCCTTTGCTTGATTTGTTTACCCATTTATTCCCCCGGGAGGAAGGAGAGCTCTGCCCATTTGTTCCTCCCAGGAATAGCTGAGCAGTATTTTTTTTTTTTTGCTTATATTCCCTAACTCCAAGATGCATGCCCGATAAGCTGATTCATGTCTTTCACTTCTGAAACTAACGTATACCCTCAGGATTGCTCTGTTCTGCTGGAAGCTAGCACTCTTGTGTGGTCTCTGCATCCACAAGGGACTATGCAAAAGGACCATGCACTGAAAACATGCATCCCCAAATTCTCTCCCCCAAAGAGAGGTGAGTCAGCAAAGCCATCTTTGTCCCCTCCTCCCCTTGCCAAATCAATCGAGTTCCCAAACTACTAATCAAACTTGGGTCCCCAGTGTAATAGCAGGATCTTTACCCCTCTATGCCAGTGGAGTTGTCTCTTTTCTAGTTTACTTTAATGCTTTCTAAGCTCGGTAGAATACCTTTTTGAGGTGGTATATTAAAAGAATTTAAATGATCCCAATAAATGACATCAGCTGACATTTCCTCACACATTGCATCTGTCATATCAGAAAAGATCTGAGCAAGATTATTGAGGCATGATGTATCCTTACTGAAACCATGTTGAAATGTGTCCTGTTTCAACAAACTTGAAGACGGTATTACTCATCAGTGTATACCTGAAGCATCTGCTGAGACTTGATGTCATACATATTGCCAAAGAGTTTGATGGCACTTACTTATTTACGTGTTTATAAAGTGGTACTACATAACCTCTTTTCCAGTAACCATGAAAATTTGAAAACTTGCTTATATTGTTTTTCTTAATGTAGTATTGTAATAACATTGTAGCTTTGTTTCTCACTCATTGGCAAATATAAATTAACTTTGTACTTGTTTCACAATAGGTGCCCCCTGCCAAAAATTCTACATTGCTGTCACAGTGTGAAAAAGTTTGTTAACCAATGGATTAAGTTTAACTATATAAAATGGAAAATTATGCTAAATCACATAAGCTGTTGTTCTTACAGCATCTGTATTGATAAAGTAATGCTAAATAATCCTCAAATTAACTAATGGTTCCATTACTACTGAGCACCCTTGTTGAATGCTTTGTCATCCACAAGTAGGCCAAAGGCAGACCTCATTAATGTAATGGTAACCTAATCCTGGGATCTCAAGAGGTACCACTGCAAAGTAAGTTTTAATTTAAAAGTAAGTTTTAATTTAAGAGTATGAATTTATGAGCTAGTGGGACAATATTTAAGATGCACAGCCTTAAATATTAAAGTGGAGATTAGAATAATAACTCTAGCAGTGACTGTTGAACCTTTAACTTTCTGTAGGGAGGGGAAGCAGTGTTCCAATGGATATGATAAGGATGTGAACTAACATATTCCAGCTAATATAATTTGAATAAGGCCTGTATTATAAGAAAAGTTTAGGACTGTTATTAGCAGTACATATTCTAAATTTTGTATAGGAAACATTCAAATGCCTCTTCTTGCCTGTGGAGTCAGGAAAAATGCTAGTTTGCAGCTAACTGTTATTATAGTAATGTAGGTGGAAGAATGCAATTTATTAAGTAGAATAGTCATAGAAATGGAAAAGAATGATTTGGAATGATTTGGAAAATATGGGATAATTTTCTTTGAAATGATTGGACAGATAGGTGGAAACTGATGTAAGAAATTTTGGATATGGCTGGAAACTGAAAAGGAGAAATTAGGTGGTACAGTTGTCTTTTCCTCTTGCTTATTATCAGCCAAGAGCTGACTATATACTTTTATTTTACCAAGGAGTTATTTGGGTGAATACATAATGTAGAGAGTCAAAATATTATGTGTATTTAGTTCCTTCATTCCTTTATTTTGCTGTACAAACTTATTTTAGATTCATAGATTCATAGACTGTTATTAGGCTAATGACCCAAGGGGCCTTTCTAAGCCTAGCCAAGTTTTCCCAAAAGAATAATGATGAACTGCATCCAAATAGGACATTGAGGGCCAAGCATTTATAAGCTACCTCTATCTATAATGGACATGGGTGCCAGGCCCAGTGTAAATTTCCTGTTCCCCATCCACTTGTATAGACTCATAGACATTCAGACATTTCATTCAAATTATATCTTTTCATGTGTATTAATTATGCTATTCTTATGATCTTTTTTTTTTTTACCTATTTGTTGACTCAGTAAGCCTACTGGACACAACGGTCCCTTTTCAGGGGCTACCCAGGAAGACCCTAGTTGAGTGAGTTGATCAAAATCACACAGTAGGCAAAGGAGGGTGGAAGGAATCAAGCCATGTACCCAGGGCACAAAAAATAAGGTCATTAATCAAGCCATGTACCCAGGGCACAGGAAATAAGGTCATTAATCAAGCCATGTACCCAGGGCATAGGAAATAAGGTCATTAATCAAGCCATGTACCCAGGGCACAGGAAATAAGGTCATTAATCAAGCCATGTACCCAGGGCACAGGAAATAAGGTCATTAATCAAGCCATGTACCCAGGGCACAGGAAATAAGGTCATTAATCAAGCCATGTACCCAGGGCACAGGAAATAAGGTCATTAATCAAGCCATGTACCCAGGGCACAGGAAATAAGGTCATTAATCAAGCCATGTACCCAGGGCACAGGAAATAAGGTCATTAATCAAGCCATGTACCCAGGGCACAGGAAATAAGGTCATTAATCAAGCCATGTACCCAGGGCACAGGAAATAAGGTCATTAATCAAGCCATGTACCCAGGGCACAGGAAATAAGGTCATTAATCAAGCCATGTACCCAGGGCACAGGAAATAAGGTCATTAACAGTGCACAGGTTTAGTCCTTGGCATTAACTGCCAGGTAAGAATTTAATTAACATACCCTTCATTGGCAGGTATAATGAAATTATTAACCTTCTCCTGAGTTACGATCAGAATACATACATGTGAACATTGTTAAATACCTTATCTGACAGCTTGTTACTGTACACGTACAGCCCTCTTCATGCTCCACTGTTGTTAGTACTTGAACATGAAGCACAAGTCTTAATTTTGTTATAGCCTCGTACTTCCTATTGTTTCCTTTCCTGTCTTGACTACCTTTTTGACAGTTGATGTAATTTTAGTCATCAGCTTTTCAACTAGTATGTCACATTTACTCATTGCGTGGAGGTGGGATGTTCTTTCCTGATGTATAGTTTCACCAAACCAACACTCTTCTCTCTTATCTGCCTCCCACTTGCAGTGATCACTGTGAGATTACCTAGGCCCCTTCTTCCAAGGTATGATTAAGTTTTAGGGTCAGCACTGTGGATGCTACCATACAGTGGTATCAGTATCAGGTAACCTGTCATGCCCATGTCATTTTCTTGTAATGAAACCTGCAGTTGAGCATGACTCCCTATGTTTGAATAAGACAGTTGGCTGATACTTCAGTCTTCACAGGGTCACCAACACCATTTTGATACCTATGCTAGAGCTTCCTTCCAGGGGCAGAGTACTGGGAATGGACATTGCACTCTACTCCCAGCTTTCTATGTTTTGTTACCTAGAATATTAACTAATCATGCATCACTAACACTGTAGACAAGCACCTTGTATGTAATACATCATGCCAGTTCCCCTTTATTAATCTTATTTATTCTGGGGAAGAACAACATATTTTCCTGTTGATCCGTCTTATCACTCTAATAATTTAATTATTTATTTATGAAGCATATAAAACTTAGGATACAAGTTTCTGCCATTAACATATGCAGAGTGTCACAGCAATGCATATCTGTTTTCTTCAGATTTGATCTGCAGTCCTTGCCAAAGTCCAGTACTCTGACTGAGTTGTACAACTATACATTGAGTCTTGTGATGCAAAGTATCTAAGTCATACATGCAACAGACAAGCAGCACAGTTCATATGCTATTGTTTGTGCTTTTTGACTGTGTTCTTTTGCTAGTTCTAGTAAGATCTACACTGACTCTGTTGTGTGCTGTCTTTGAAGCAGATTCTGTCAATGTCAGGATTTGCTTCCATCTGTCCTGGTCACGCATCAGTCAGGTACTTTACTTCCCTCTGAGCCTGGGTTATAATCTCTTAATTATGAAATCTCAGAAGCATATACTAGTGTTATTTACAAAAGTACAATATGAGCTGTGGAGACAGCATTTCTGTGTATATTTTATGCTGCAGCTTTATCTGCTAATTTGCATATCTTTACCAGAGTTTACTGCTTTAGACATCTACCATAGTCTAGTACTATTCAAATGAGCATAGCACCAGAGTTTCATCAGTGAATCAGTAAGAGTTCTAACATGATTGGTTAAACTAAGGTTTTTGAGCAAATGTGTAAGTTTTTAGAAAGGGAAAGAATCAATGTGTAGCTGTCTAAAATGTAAGTACACATGACGCAGTACTGATTCATCAGCTTCATGCGTGGAAATGCTTTTTAAAAATAATTTTACAACTTAATTACACAGATTTGTGTCACTGTTTTGAATATTTTCTCATGATCCTCAGGAATATTATTAGGTATAGTCTGAATGCCTGTCTTATTCAGCTAAAACAATTATCAGTTCAGGGATAACAAAGTGTGATCATTTCGCTACTGCTAAGCAAACTGAAGCATTATTACTAGCATCATCATCATCACTGTTATGATCACGATCATCATTATTCCGAAATGTCCATGCTAATAAGAAATACAAAAAATACTGTTCTAATTCTCCAGCAGTTATAAACTGTACACCACAGTGCAGTAAAATGAACAGTGAAAATAAGTAGCCTGTCTAACTTTGATCCTGATGTGTTCAACAATAGACTTGTCTCAATTAACTGTTCCTTCCTTTCCCACTTACCCCTTGATGACTCTGTACATAAATTCAACCACATTTTTGTAGATATTCTTAAATCCCTAGCTCCCCCTAAGAAAATCCAAGTAAAGTATCTGTTTGCACCATCACTGTCTCAAACCAATTGAACTTTAATGCACAAAACTATAAGGAACTCCATAACCTCACTAAAAACATATAAATAACAATAAGAAAAGCTTCTACTGGGGGCTGAAAAGTTCTAAGCCCTACCTGGAAGGGAATGACATGGAACCATGAAACTTACAAGTTATTCAACATATTCACCCCGAAGTTCAAAACACTTGGTATATCCTGTCTGAAGTTTCTGTAACCCTGCCAAAAAAAGACTGACGTCTGGTCAGTGAAATCCTGCTCTGTTTCTGCAATCGCCTCTGAATCATTCGATAATTGCTGTTCTTTCAAACTCTTTTTAAGGTTTGGAAACAGGAAATAGTCAGATGGAGCAAAATCTTGTGAGTAGGGTGAATGGTCTATACACTCAAACCCCAGTTTTTTTCAAAACTTCCATCATTTTGCCAGTCTTGTGAACAGGTGCATTGTCTTGCAAAAACAGAACTCCTGTCCAAAGCTTCCCTCTCCTTTTTTTCAATGCTTCCTTTATTCAGCATAGCAAGTTGCAATAGTATTCTGCATTGTTTGGCCCCGTGGAAGATATCCAGTCATTACAACACCTTCCTGATCCCAAAACACCATGGCCATGACCTTTCCTGCTGACATTTGGGTCTTGAACTTCTTTGGCCTTGGTGAACCGAGTGCTGCCATTCCATGGACTGTTGTTTTGTCTCAGGATCATAAACGTGTAACCACGTTTCATCAACAGTAACTAGTTGTTCCAAAAAATTGGCACTAGCTCGATGAAAATGCTGCTAAATCAACTTGGAAGTGTCCACTTGACATAATTTCTCACCGGCATTGAAGCATTTGGGAACCCACTTGCCTGACAGCTTCTATATAATCACCTGCTCATGGATTATAAACCCAACATGTTCCCTGAATATCTGTAGTGTCTCGGAAATTGTTTTAGCTGATATTCGCTGATCTGCCAAAATCAGGTCATGGACATGATCAACAATTATAGATTTTTTATAAAATTTCAGGAGCTGACACTGTTTGAGGCCTTCCAGACCTTGCTGCATCTTCGGTCTAGAAATTTCCATGCTGAAAGTGTGCACACAACCTCTACACAGTTGAGTAAGAAGGGCACTTATCACTCAATGTTTACATCAACATTCATGGATTTCCTTTGGAGTTTTCTTCTGCAGGAATAGCAATTTCATGAAGGCTAGGAGTTCCACACTTGAAAATTCCACATTTTTTGTTGACATGGTTCTATTAATGATCTGAAACAATGTCAAAACATAGCATTATGATTCTGCAAACTGTCACTTTAAAAGATGAAATAACCTTTTCAGCTACAGAGGCAAAATAATGCTCAGAATTTAGAAAGTTGGTTGGGCTTAGAACTTTTCAGCACCCCCTTGTAAAGCCTCAAACCAATCACAGCAATCCAAAAATTTTCTAGAACACAATAAATAAGATTCTTCATCCTGGTAACTCCACTATACCTAACCCTTGCCCTAACTATTCTCCAATTGAAAAATCCACTACTCTTAACTCTTACTTCATAGACTCTGTCAGCAAACTACCCCAAAGTAGTGATACCTCCAACCTCTCTATTCCACTCCCCACCTTCCTCTGGCCATAATAACACCCTCTCACTCAAACCTGTTCCCACTGCTTACGTAAGATCTCTGCTCAATACACTAAAGCATTGCTCTCCCTTGGCTGGTATTCTACCACCCCACTTCCTAAAGTTTGCCGTTAGCTCAATAGCCTTTCCTATTTCCATCCTGATCAACCGATCTATTCAAGAATGTACCATCCCCACCAGAAAAGATTCTTTACTATACCAATTCACAAATGAGGACACTCCACTGACTTCTCTAACTACAGGCCCATTGCCATCCTGTCTCCTCTCTCTAAACATCTTGAAAAATGTATATATAAGCAGCTCCATGATTATCTTCATCAGGAAAGTCTGCTCATTCCTACCCAACATGGCTTCTGCCCTAACCACAGCACAACTACCACTCTAGTTTGTTTACACAAACTATTTCGCAAGCAGAGACAACAATAAACTTGTTTCCTATCTATTTTTACACCTCTCCAAACCTTTGACACTGTCTCTCACACCAAACTCCTTACCAAATTGTCTGATCTTTGCCTCTCTTCCTCCTCTCTTAAATGGTTCTGAAGCTCCCTCTCTGACAGACAGCACTCCGTCGATGGCTCTCCTCCTCCTCTCCATTCCTCCCTGTCAGTACAGGAGCACATCAAGGTTCCATTCTCAGACCTCTGCTATTTAATATCTTCACTAACTGTCTTCACACTTCCTGCTCTCACTCCTCTCTCATACAATACACAGATAATTCAGCTATCATCTCCATTTCTGACAATCTTCTGCACCTTCACACTTTAACCCAAAACTCTTTCAACTCTGTCGAAACTTGGTTAACGATCATCTCACACTTAATCCCAAGAAAACCAAACCTCTTATTCCTCCTCAAAGCTCTTTTTCATCATAAATATTCATTTACCATCACATTGCTTGGCAACACTATTACTAATGTTGAAACACATACCAAGATTCTGGGTGCTGTCATTGATGATTAACTTAAATTTGATCTACACATCCATAATTGCATAGAAAAGACTCACCAAAAACTGGTCTTGCTCTATCGAAACAAAAATTCCTTACCAAAGACTCTAGACTCTCCCTCACCTATGTCTGCCTACTTCCCAGTCTACTCCATGCCTCACTGATCCTAAATAACCTACAATCCTCTTTAAAGTCTAAGCTTGAACTCACTTATAATAAAGTGCCAAGATTTGCTACAAACCAACCATACAACTCTCACCACTGCCTTTATCTCAAATCTCTTTCCTGTCTTAAACTCTCCCACCAGCTCTTACATCCTAAATTGCTGCTCAGTCACTCCATCTTCAACATACTTCCCTTAGTCTTCTTGCCAACTAATGTCCTGCACAAAAAAAAACAAAAAAAAAAAAAAAACTGCCTTATGGATGGTTTAAACTTTATTTTACTCTTGCTGTAAAACTGAAGGCTTTGAGCAAAAGTTTTGTTACCATTCTATACCTGTTATTTGCTATCAGTATAGTAATTCCCAAATGTTTGTTAATGTATGTTTTGTCTGTAGTTACTACTTCTGTATTCTTACTGCATAGGTTCATAGGTAGGTACTAGGCTATCGGCCCAAGGGCCTACGTAAGCCTAGCCAGCAAGGTTCCATAGCTTACGCCACCTAAGAAAGTTATTTTCCTGTGCTACTGTCCAGCAGAGACACAGAAGTGATCCCTGGGGTGTATTTCCTATTTCCCATCCACTCATCAAGATTTTTCTTGGAGTGTGTTAGAAAAATATGCATTAATGTGTGTATGCTTAATGCCAATTAATAATGAAAAGAATTGACACATTTTTCATTCTATTTTACATGCACTGTGTTATATATAAATTGAGTTTCATATGAGACTGAAAAAGATGCTTTTTGAAAACTGCAGTATGCTTTCTGAAACTTGCAAGATGCCCTCTGACCTAGTAATTGCTAGCACAGCAATATTCATGTTTATGCCTTTTGGAAATGTACTGAGAAGCAGGTGTTTATCTGCTAGGTCAGGAACGAATGAATGAACAATACTATATTCTGCAAATGTAATGCTTTTAAACAATCAGCTCTGTTCGAAGCATGAGAACATGTGCAGCTGCAGAAACTTAGAGATAAAGTAGACAAAGGATTATTAGAGAAATGAACTGTTAGCATTGTGCTTGAATTAGCCATAGTACCTTGAATGGTAACATAACATGTATCTAACTGGTAGTAATCAAGGCCATGTTGTTTTCCTCAGGAAGTTTCACATAAAAATTGATAAATCAGCAGAAATTCATGGGAATGATGGTCAACAGATGATGATGATGAAAAAGGTGGTAATCTGTTACGTCAGCTTGGTAGGCCATGTCTAGTTAGAGAATGTATAAAAATGAAAGTATTTCCTGTTTCTAGTTAGACAAACTCTGTAATAGCACGTTTTTGTCTCCTTGCTGCAAGGTTAAAGTGTCTTAACCTGAACCTACCGTGTTTTGATCATTTTTGAAGTATATTTTTCCTTTGACAGTTTGGTCCTTCGGACCGGAAAGTACCTCTCGCTCTAGGCCTAGATCAGAATTGGGCCCGGTGGCATGCATCCATACAGAGAAGAGGCCAAATCGGCTCTTCTGTTTTGAAAGACCTCCAACTGAATTGTTGTTCGAAAGAGGCCAGCCACTGTTTCTGATCTGGGATTGGAGGACGAGTCAACGATCCGGTGGATCAACAAATGGAGGGTCAGGTAAGGAGGAATTACCTTATTTCTGTTTTAAGATCAGGGGCTAGTTACAAAACTGTTTTTGTCAGGAAGATTTGCATGTGCAGATCAGGAACAAAAAAGGGGTTACTGTTTTGTCATAGATCAGGGAAACAGAATAGGTAGGCAGTTATTCTAGATAAACTGTGAAAAGGTATAGAACTGTGGTACCACGTGATAAGAAGGGTTACGTAACAATTTACAGCTTAGCTACGGCAACAATGGGAAATCAGTGCACGAAAAGTTCCTGGGACCCGCCCTTAACTGAAGACGCGAAATATATGCAATTACAGCGTGCCGACAATGTTAAGTATTATACAAAATGGGTTGATAAGTATAAATTCGATGGTAATTAGATAAACTCGCACTTATTAAACTTGTCAGGCAACTAAAAACAGATGCAAAAGGCCAATTAAAAAAGCAAAGACAATTAGGAGTCCCTCAGGCGCATAGGTGGCTTGAGGAAGCAAATCGCAGGGAACAAAAGATAAAAAATTCAAAAACAATGTTTTTAGACAAAGAAGATAATAACTTGGTAATAGCAACGGCACCTCCTTCGCTCCCTCCGCTTCCCTTACCAGAATATGAAGCGAGTGGACAGGCTGATCCACCTCCGCTATACCCAGCTGTTTCTACAGCATCAAAACCATTTGTCAGGGATCCTATCGAGACAAGGTCTTGGGCACGCGACTTGAGAAGGGAGATTGAACTATGTGAAATAAATAGAAAATCACAAGCTATGAGTGAGGAAGAAATATGTCCACTCATAGAAGTACCAAATCCTCAGGCAGGACAGGATCCGACTCTTTTAGTTTATAGACCGTGGACACCGGAAGATATCCGGAAAGCCACAGAGGGAATTCCCCATCCGAAAGTGAATTTTCGAAAATTTTTAGAAGACTTACACGGTATGAGATTAAATTACCATTTGAATGGAGAAGAAGTAGAAAAAGTAGTTAGACAAATTGTAGGTCCAGACTGGCACATGATCAGTGGCGACTGGAATCCTCATGACGCACAGCTTAGACCACTCCCACATACTAATGCAGAATTGGATGGCAGAGTGAAAGGTCTGACAGACCGAATCTCTGAAAAGTGGAAGCCTAGGGCTGATTGGACTTGTATTAATCAGTGCATTCAACAAGAAGGTGAAACAGTTGATAGATATTATGCTAGATTATTAGAGTGTTTTAATAACCACTGTGGAATGCAGATACCAGAAAATCAGACACATGATTTCCCTTATGAGCAGCAGCTGAGGAATGCATTCTTGAAGGGTAGTATAACTCCCATTAGCAGCTTTATTACAAAGCACATGGTAGATCATCGTATGAGCAGATTGCAGCCATTACTCGAATATGCAAGACATGCAGAGAGACATTTTAATAGCAAAAAGAAAAAGAAAACTCAAGTATTTTCAGCAGAAGATGGGTCAGAAGTATTTGTAGTTCAAACTGGGAGAAAGGGTAAGAAAAATACCCAGGGAAATAAACAATCTGACAAGCAATCAGAAGATTTTAAAGAAAGGAAGAAAAGAGGTGAATGTTTTAAATGCGGGAAAAAAGGACATTTAGCCAGGGATTGCAGGCTAAATAAGAAAGTGACTACAGAAAATAAGGAGGATGAGGAATGACTATATGATAGTCAGGAATCACTGAATGAAAATGAACAGGAAAAGACAAGTGCAAATGTGATAGCAAGGGTAAAGGATGTGATAGAAGGGGAAGAGAATGTACATGAATTTGTAGACATTGAGGAAAGTGAAATTTTGGACCTAGCCTTATTGAGCCTAGAGCTTTACTTAGCAGATACAAAACCGGAAGTGACGCTTCTGGTAGAGGGGAGGGAAGTCAAATTTTTGTGTGACTCAGGGGCTTCATGGACCCGGATACACCCTTCCAAATTACCAGAAGATTCAGAATCACCAGATTATATACTAGTGAAAGCAGCTAATGGACAGCTGTATCGGGAGCCACTCTCCCATGACATAGCAATAACAGACCCCGTTTCAGGAATGACCCAGAGAAGTAAAACTGTAGTTTCTGAAAAATGCCCAGTGAATCTTTTGGGTAGAGACTTAATGCAGATATTTGGCATAGCCGTAGTTCCAACCATGCAGGGTATGGAAGCACAGCGACAAATGGATACTTTTGTAGTGCGACCGGAGGGTGAGACATATTATTGGTACAGCCAGGACTTGGTTACGACTGGTCCAGGGGCAGTAACCGAAGAACTGATGAATGTAGCCATCAGTAAATCCCCCTCCCTCGACATTGACAAACAGCATTTGTTGCATTGTACTCTATACTACTGTAATAGACCAGGACCTGATAAAGAATATGAGCAAGAATTGTTTCAGAACCACGCAAACAGATTAGTGCTGCGAAACTTGTACTGGGACGCAGAAGGAAACAGTGTAGTAAGCTGTTCATTGCCCCAGGAATTTTTAGGACTTTACAAATCTAATCGATTGCCACATGTTAGCTTAACTAAGAACAGAAATTTGAAATGGGCAGACTTAGGAGAAAAAGTCACAAGGTGGGAAAAACAGACATAATTAGAACTCTCCGAACAAGGAGAACAGAAACAGAAATTGAATTGGATAACGCAGACACACCCAGCTGTGCATTCACAGGCTAGTGAGAATAGCTGAGTATTACTCTTACTGGAGGAAGAGGAAAAAGCCTTGCAAAACATACCAGAGACTCTCTGGTCAACAGGGAAATCAGATGTAGGACTTATACGAACAGCAGGACCAGTTACTATTACGCCAAAATCAGCATTTAGACCTCAGAAAAGACAGTATCCCTTGAGAAAGGATGCAGAGATAGGGATCAAACCTGTAATAGCAGCCTTACTTAAAGAAGGAGTCTTAATAGAATCTCCTGATTCACCATGTAATACACCCTTATTTCCTGTTAGGAAGGCAAACGGGGAATGGCGTATGGTCCAAGATTTACAAGCTGTAAATAATGCAGTTATACCCAGGGCACCAATGGTGCCAGATCCACACACCTTACTGAATGATTTAAAACCTCAGCAAAAGTATTTTTCTGTGGTAGATATTAGTAATGCATTTTTCTCAATACCGATGCACCCTGACAGCCAACATTGGTTTGCATTTACATTTCAGGGGAAACGGTATACATACACGAGATTACCACAGGGATATTGTGAAAGTCCAACAATATTTGCACAAGAAATGGCAAGCAACCTGGTGGGATTTATCCCACCAAAAGGTAGTCAGATTCTACTTTATGTAGACGACATTTTGCTGGCAGCCCCCACCCAGCAAGAATGTAAAGAGGACATCATATCATTATTACAGTTTTTAGCTACTCAAGGACATACAGTAAACAAAAACAAACTACAACTTTGGAGAAAACAAGTTAAGTACTTGGGATATGTAATATCCAAAGAAGGTAGAATATTAGATGAAGATAGAAAAACAGCAATATTACAAGCACCTAGACCAACTACCAAGAAGGAAATGATGTCCTTCCTGGGAACTACTAATTTTTGTCGGAGTTGGATACCAAATTATGCTTTGGAATCTGCTCCACTGGCCAATTTAATATTTAAAAAGCCGATGGCAGCACAGGATTTATTACAATGGACACCAGAAGCAGAAGCAGCTTTCTGCAAGCTGAAACAACTGATAGCAAAATCCTTAGTTTTAGGATTACCAAACTATCATAAGCAATTTTTTCAAACTGTAGACTGTAAGCAGGGTTATATGACATCAGTATTGACACAGCAGCATGGGGACAAGCAACGCCCCATAGCTTACTATTCATCACAGTTAGACTCAGTGGCGTGGTCCCTGCCCCACTGTGTACAAGCAGTAGTTGCAGCTGCAATGGCAGTGCAGGCTTCGGCCTCAGTAGTGTTATTCCACCCTCTCACATTGAGAGTGCCTCATGCAGTCACAATTATTTTACTGCAAGAAAAAGTAGCATATCTTTCTCCTGCTAGACATCTTTCCTGTATGACTATACTGTTGAGCCAACCTCATATGACAATTGAACGATGCACAACTTTGAATCCATCAACCTTGCTCCCAACCCCTGCAGATGGCAAACCGCACTGCTGCCTGCAGGAGATTGAGCAAAAGACATTACCCAGACAAGATCTTACAGATGTTCCCTTGGATGATGCCGAGGTGACATACTATGTGGACGGCTCGTGCAGGAGGGGTCCTACAGGACAGATCCTAGTCGGGTATGCAGTCGTTTCTGATACTGAAACTTTAGAAGCAAAATCTTTACCACACCATTTATCTGCACAAGCAGCAGAATTGATTGCCTTGACAAGGGCATGTACCTTAGCAGAAGGTAAGAAAGTGAATATTTATACTGACAGTCAGTATGCTTTTTCTACTGTACATGTTTTTGCGCAGCAGTGGAAAAATAGAGGAATGATTGCATCAACTGGTAAACCAATTAATCATGCGCAATTCATTTTAGATTTATTAGACTCTATTCAGTTACCTCAAGAAATAGCTATTTGCAAATGCGTAGCTCATACTAAGCAACAGGATAGGATTTCAAAAGGTAATGCGCGGGCTGATACAGCTGCGAAACAGGCAGCTTCAGCCTCAGAAGCTTTTCTTTTGAGTGAGGAATTACAACCCTCTGAGATTTTAGATTTAGAAATGTTAAAAACAATGCAGACACTTACTACAAATGTAGAAAAACAGAAGTGGATAAAACGAGGAGCAATCCCTGAAAAGGAACTGCACATCTCCAAGGAAAAGAAACCAATTTTGCCATCTAACTTGTTTAGATATGCAGCTTTGTTGAGCCATGGGCAGAGCCATGTCTCAACAGGGGGGATGGTACAGTTAGTGAATCGAGTGTTTACAACATATGGATTTACAAATTACATAAAAAATATTTGTGCAGCATGCCGTGTTTGTAACAAGCATCATGCACAAGGGGCATTAAAACCTAAGCAAGGGAGTTTCCCTTCACCATCGTATCCGTTTCATACTATTTGTATGGATTTCATAGAACTGAATAAATGTGAGAATAAAAAGTATTGCTTTATTATAGATATGTTTTCCAAATGGGTGGAAGCTTTTTCAACTAAAAATCCAGATGCAGCTACTGTTGCAAAAGTCCTTGTTAAAGAAATTATACCCAGATTTGGCATACCGGAAAAGATTTATAGTGATAACGGTACACATTTCGTGAACCAAACAGTACAGCAACTTAGTCGTTATTTTGGAATATCATTAAAAAATCACTGCACTTACCCCTCCCAATCTGCAGGGTTAGTAGAGAGGCATAATGGGGTGTTGAAGGGTAAGCTTAGGAAGTTGATGAGTGAAACACAAAAGAACTGGGTGCACTGTTTGCCTTTAGCACTATTGAGCATGAGAACTGTTCCAAATGCAAAGGGATTAACTCCTTTTGAAACTTTGTTTGGGAGGGCATATTATACACCTCAGTGGAAACCTCTCATGTCTGCAGAGCAGGAGGCTGACAGTTCACTTGCAGGGTATATGAGATGAGTTTTGAATAACAAACTTTTGCAGTTAAATTCTGTTTCAGATAAAGAACAACCAAAATCGGAAGCACCAGTAGCCCCAGGCACCTGGGTCTGGGTGAAGATTGTGAAGAAAAAGAACTGGAGTTTTCCGAAAGGGGAAGGACCGTACCAGGTACTACTGTCGACACCCACTGCAGTCAAGAACGCGGAGCGAGCTTCCTGGATTCATTTGACACACTGTAAATTTGTTAAGGACTTTGAATTGGACAAAAACTTTGTTACTGTTGAACAACGAGAACATAATGGCCAGGTACAGAGTGAATAGAGACACTGAACATCCTCAGAAAACTTGTATGATCATTTTGATAGCTATGCTAATCACATTGTTCTTTTTGTTGTGGCCACTCCTTTTTCCTGCCACAAAAGTTGAACTGATTAAACGTAATGAGCCAAACAGACTGGTATCCGAACTTTAACACTTATCAGGCAATTACACGTGTGTATGCTGAGACTTTTAAAGTTTCGAACTGCTGGGTCTGCACGGCCATACCAACAGCATACATGGGGTTATTGATGGCTGTTATCCCCCTGGGGGTCAATGAGACCTGGGAAAATCTGGTTTTTGACAGTTGCTATTAAAGCACATGATAAGGTAGCACTGTATTTGCCTGTAACACAAAAAGGAATTGTATGTTTTTACAAAAATGATACCATCCAAGTGGGATGGAGCAAGTGTAATGTCACCGTACAGTATAAATGTTATACAAAAGCAAATGGTTTAGATGGAACTTGTAGTACAGATTATGATTCATTTTTAAAATCTATGCATAAGACTCTTGATCAGGTACAACGTAATCCTGTACTTTTTAAACAGTTATCTGTAATAGATAGGAAAATGTTTCATGCAGAGCAGTCATTTCGTAGCAAAGTAACAACTAAAGTAGAAGACTGTTATTTTGTGTGTGGTAAAAAGGCATATAAATGGTTACCTGAGAATTGGTCTGGCAGTTGTTTTTTGGGATACCTGGTCCCGGCCATACGACACACTGCAGTTTTGCCTCAGGGAAATATTTGGAATACCCGAGATGTAACCAAAAAGACTATTAAGAAACCTGAAAATCCAGTGGGACAGATCAAAGCAGGCTGGAAAGACCATTGTGATGTGGGAACCAAATTTGCGCACATGGACTTGAGTGATGCTGTCATATCGTGGGCAGGCATATTACCAGCATATGGTACAGTTAAATCAATTTGGGAGCTGCGGAAACTGTCTAAACTTCTCGAAGTAATGAGCAATGCGACTTTTTCTGCTCTTGAACTGATAACTGATGAACTGAATGCCATGAGAACTGTAGTACTCCTGGCTCTTGGCTTCACCCTAGAGGCGAGGGGTGGGACGTGCGCTTTAATCAAAGAAGAATGCTGTGCGTTTATTCCTGATCATCAGCATGAGATTAACAATCATCTCGAGGTGATTCAGCAAGTGTTGGCCATGACCAAACCTGGCCCAAACCCTCTGACAGACTTTTTCCAGAATGTATTTGGGGGGTGGGGTTCCATCCTAATGAACATACTGATTGCCATTGGGGTAGGATTACACCTAATAGGAGTTTGTGTTTGTTGTGGAATCCCCTGCATGAAGAAATTAATCAAAGAATTCATAGATATATCAGTATCTGAGACTATGTATCAAAATACTGAATTTGAAGAGCTGCTAGAATGTGAAACACTTTCATAAAAGTCTAAACTGAATGACTTTCTTAACTGCAAATCCTGATTGGAAGAGGTTAGGAAAAGAAGCAAACTGTTTATTCTTTTTTGAAAATAGAATTAAAAAGTATTAACAGGAGGGAAATGTTAGAAAAATATGCATTAATGTGTGTATGCTTAATGCCAATTAATAATCAAAAGAATTAACACGTTTTTCATTCTATTTTACATGCACTGTGTTATATATAAATTGAGTTTCATATGAGACTGAAAAAGATGCCTTTTGAAAACTGCAGTATGCTTTCTAAAACTTGTAAGATGCCCTCTGACCTAGTAATTGCTAGCACAGCAATATTCATGTTTATGCCTTTTGGAAATGTACTTGAGAAGCAGGTGTTTATCTGCTAGGTCAGGAACGAATGAATGAACAATACTATATTCTGTAAATGTAATGCTTTTAAACAATCAGCTCTGTTCAAAGCATGAGAACATATGCAGCTGCAGAAACTTAGAGATAAAGTAGACAAAGGATTATTAGAGAAATGAACTGTTAGCACTGTGCTTGAATTAGCCATAGTACCTTGAATGGTAACATAACATGTATCTAACTGGTAGTAATCAAGGCCATGTTGTTTTCCTCAGGAAGTTTCACATAAAAATTGATAAATCAGCAGAAATTCATGGGAATGATGGTCAACAGATGATGATGAAAAAGGTGGTAATCTGTTACGTCAGCTTGGTAGGCCATGTCTAGTTAGAGAATGTATAAAAATGAAAGTATTTCCTGTTTCTATTTAGACAAACTCTGTAGTAGCACGTTTTTGTCTCCTTGCTGCAAGATTAAAGTGCCTTAACCTGAACCTACCATGTTTTGATCATTTTTAAGGTATATTTTTCCTTTGACAAGTGCTAATGAAGAACTTTGATTGACATAGATGGGTAGCTTGTTCCAGAGTATAGGAAGTCTCAGGGACAGGAATCTATCCCTCCAGCATGTCCTCTTTATTGTAGTGACAAGGTTTAGGACCCTAGAGCGTGTAGCTCGGAGAGATTGGGATTTCTTTAGGTGTAGCATGTCCAACAGCTCTGGGTTTGACATAGCTTTATATGTTAGACAGAGATCACCTCGGAGAAGGTGATATGCTATGGAGTAAAGCTGGAGTTTTTTGAGGCGGTCAATGTTGGGCATTTTATTTGAGGCTAGTAATCCTCTTTGTGAGGTACTTCTGTGGCATTTCCAGCTGCTGCAGATGTCTTATGAGGTACATTCCAAAAGGGGCATTGTACTCTATAATGGGTCTAAAGAGTGACGATTAGAGGGGAACAATGACCTCTTTATTCCTGGATGAGAACCCTTTTATGATGAAGTGTACCACGTAGAAGGACTTCCTGACTACTGTGCTGATGTGACTATCAAAGGAGAGACTACTGTCCACCTGGGTCCCAAGGTCTCTTATCACACATTTGGTGTTAAGTAGATTGCTGCCTATGTGGTAGTTCATGGGTACAGAGTTTTTACCAAAGGGGATGACACTGCACTTTTTGGCATTGAGCTTGAGGCCATGGCTCTGACACCAGGCATCTGTCTCAGTGAGGCCCTTCTGTAGGATGTCCACATAATTTGGGGACTTGACAATGGCTCCTAGTTTGCAGTCATCTGCGAACTTCGTTAGCCAGAGGCTTTCTGTGTTAGCCTCTACTTCAGAGAAGTAGATACCAAACAGGAAAGGTCCCAGGACGGAACCCTGTGGTACTCCACTTGTCACTGCTTTGAGTCAGATTTGGAGTCTGCAACTTTTACAGTGTGGGTTCTGTCAGTTAGCCAGTTGGCATGTTTGTTAAACTCTAATTTGTTTGTACTGGAGCTTTTCTCTGGGAGCTTCCACTGACAAAGGACCTCTGTTCAGTTGGACTTTCCCAGTAAACAAATGTAAAATAAATAAATAAAACAAACCTACCACCTGCCCTGCCATCTCATCCCTTATCTCCTCTTATACTCCTACTCGCACTCTCCGTAGCTCAGACCAGTTCCTCTTGTATGTCTATAAACCCAAAAAAAAAACAATTGGCCAACTTCTTTATTGCTACCTGTTTGCCTTAGCTTGGAACAAACTCCCTCTGTCCATTAGAACTATATCTAATACTCATAACGTCATAAAGACCTTAAAAGAAATGCTACTAAACTCAGGGATCTGCTCCTGACAAAGTCAAACCTAACTCTCTGACTCTTGGTCATTTTAATTTCTCTTAACCTTCCATCCTCTACCTCCCTTACTACTTTTAGCATATCACTCTTTACTCTCAGTTACTCAGGCCCAGCGGGCTATCCCGGTCATCAAACTGTAATAAAAATAAATAAAATGTTGTAATACACTGCCTTGTTCTCTGTGTGTAGCTTTTCTCCCCGGGTCTCTGCTGAAAATGGGCTCAGGCTCAGTTGGACATACCCGATTAGCAAATGTCAATTAAATAAAATAAATAAATATGTCATCACTATTGTGGAGCAATTGCTATCCCATTAAATATACTTACTGGTTTTCCTGGAATCCCAGGGCGACCAGGCGGCCCTTGTGATCCATCTTGACCAGGAATTCCACGAGGCCCGACATGACCCACAGATCCAATATTTCCTTTACTTCCATCCATTCCTGTTTGACCAGGTAAGCCAACATCACCTCTCTGTAAAAGAAAAATAAATTAGATCTAAAGTAAGAATAACCTGTTTGTTTTGCATAAGACTGAGTTATTGGAGCTTTTCTCCCCGGGCCTCCACTGAAAAAGGACCTCTGTAAAATCGGACTTTCCCGGTAAATAAATGTTAAATAAATACATTATTTAATAATATAGCCAACAGTGATGGGCATTAAGTTATACAAGCTACAGAAACAAATTTAGAAGGGAGCTGAAACAACTTCTCAGTGTTGCAGACTGAAGAGACAGCACAGAATTCTGGCAATAACAGTTTCTACATGATCAAACCAGACACCATCAACATCATCATCATTATTATTATACCATTATTATTATTACTGATTGTTAGTTTTATTCAGTGGCATCCTAAACATGGAATAAATTATACCAGTGTCTTTGTACTGACCTAATAAGTATAAAAGTTTGTTAGACAAATGACATAGCTAATTAATGAGGGTTTTATTCTGGTTAGAAGATTTGAAGGAAAAATGTGATTTCTTCACATTTCAGTAGTTTGTAATCATTAACTGATGTGATTTTCATAAGGACTAATTTTTAACTATTGGCCACTGCAAATATTTGAAAGACCAGGTAACTGATTTTATATAAACTGACTTTACATACACTGTACGTACAGTGAACAGCTATTCAGTTATATAAGAATAGAGGAATGATCTAACACATGACAATTAAAGTCAGAAAAAAAAATATTAAAGGGCACATGAGAACACCGAGGAAAATGGTTTGCAAGTAAGCAGCAGCAACAAATGAAGAGAGGGGCCATGCTGGGGAGGGGGAGTGGTTATCATATTAAATGTCCTAACAGCAGGCAAGACGGGGGAGTGAAATGAAAATGGAAGGGCTTAGTAGGAGATGCAACCAATAGAAAACAATAAGTTATTATTCCTTAATATGACCCAGTCTGGAGAATTGTGAGCATTATATGCAGTTCTGCAGCCCTCATTACTATAGAAAAAGGCAACACAATCATACACTGCATAGTCTGCAGACCTTGTATTCAAAGATATATAAAAACAGGCTAAGAGAGCTTTATAAAGTCTTGAAAATTACTTCAAGGAAACACATGACAGAAGCTTTTAGGTGTCACTGAGAAATTTGTAGAGTTCAATGAGGTACCATGTTGCAAAAAAAAAAAAAAAAAAGAAACAGAGGAAGGGAAAAAGAGAACTAGATATATGAAGACAGAAAGTTACAAATGTTGAAGTTACAAGTTTGTTATTCACAGATAACTGAAGAGAAACAAAGGTAAGTGTGCTTCACCCAAAAGGACAAATATGATCTCTACAAGATAAACAGCTTAACAAACACTATAATTAATGATGTGAATCTCCACAACATATATATATATATATATAAAAAACTCTCCAATCTGGTGCTTCTGCCTATAAGGAAAAGCACCAGGTCCTAACTAAAAAAAAAAAAGAGCCTCAGGTCCTAAAGTCCTTCAGCTCTGCTCTTGCCCTTATATTTATGTGAGGAGCATTAAATTAAGAAAAAGGATCTGTTGATCTTGCTCCCCTCTTTGCCCCTCCCTAGCTGCTCTTTTGCGTCTGTGTGTGTGTGTGTGTGTGTGTGTGTGTGTGCGTGTGTGTTTAAAGAGAGGGTATAGTTGTCAACTATCACAGATTTTGCCTCATATTTGCAGTCTGTTTGTTGTACAGCTTGCATTTTTAGCAGTGTTATCAACTGTACTTACAAAATAATTGCTAATGTGAGTTTCAGACTTAACAGCCTTCATAAAATGCTTGCTAATACAACACCTGTTATACTACCAACTTTCTAAGTACATATGGGGCAATATCTAAAATCCATTTCTGATTTTGGGTCTTCATCACTGATTCTAGAGTTAAGACGATGGGTGGACATAGGGTAAAACAAGTTGCACTGTATGATTCTCACGGTGACCTGAAACACATTTCTAGGTCTTTATTTACATCACAGAGTATTTATAGTGTAAAGCAAGGAATCGACTGTAGTAAATTAGAGCATCATCATATGAACCATGTTCTTGGGCATGATCCTTTGCTTGTTTTGTTGGCAGCTGACAGTGTGTTTATTACTTGTTTATGAATAAACTGAAGTACATGAGGTAATATTTTAACTCTGAATAAATGTTTACTTTAGCTTGCTTTTGTAGACACATGGATGTGAAATGCATGGTGTTGGGCTACAGCAGAGTTTGTCTGGCACTTAGTGCAGATGAGTAAGGTTATTAACTGCTTACTGCAGTGCAGGGTTTGATTCCCTCAGCTATCATTTGTTTACTGTATTATTCTGGCTGGTACTTAATTATCGCAACCAGATTTTTGCAGTTGCAAATTTTGCATATTTTAATAGAAACGAGCACATGAATCACTGTGAGGTGGTATTCCGAATCCCTTGTGCTGTGGAGTAAGTTTGAATTACAGACAGACTATTGAGAAAACCCTCTTCCTGTTTTTTTTTTTCCATGCATTACACACGCACACTTGAACTGTTATGGCCACTAGCGTTCTGACTAATGGATTTTTTCAATGTGTGGAAGGAATCCTTCAGAGAAGGAAAGCACAAACACAGGAATTATGCTTTTGCTTCACTTTCTCTTTTTAACAATTTTTAACCATATGTTCAGGTGGAAAGGAAAATACTGCTGCATGCCACAAATGATGGGAAGAAGCGCATCATAAGGCAGTTGATGTTTTCAGTACTGTTCTTAATAGGTTTAATAACAAAATGATTTTGACTTTAGCTTTCATGACTTGTAAAGTATGGCCAGTCCATCCCAAACGGGGACACTTTCTTACTACCCGGAGTGAAAATCTTCATACATATACTGAGTAAGGCAGCACTCCTTGCCCTTGCGAGTTTTACCTTTTCCTAGGCTGACAGGGTTTATTGCATGACTCTCTTTCCCTTTGATGACATTGTGGTGAGAAATGTAGATCTTGCAAGGCCACTGTTGCGCCACTGTTGAGTTACAGGAGCTATGAGGCGCATCACACAAAAGGAACAGGTTTCACACTTGCCCCTCTTCCTGGATCATACCCACTGCCACAGACTAAGGCTTAGTTCTTCACAGACCACTTCTTAGGTTAAGCAACCTGTTTCCAAACACATGTACCGAATTATGGCAGTGCAAAAATCTGGTTGCAATAATACGCAAGTACACTCTGGCCTAGTCATTTCATTACACAGTACTCCTGGGCTACCTCTGAAAAGGGCACTTGCATCCAGTGGGCTCTCCCAAACTGTTACCAAATGTACCACACACTGTATTTGGAAACAAAGCACCTTTCACATAGCTGCTAATTATTGTTTCAATATATACTATTTGACTATGAACTCTAGAATGACTCTTGTGGATTAATATTTTGCCAGATGCACTTTGAATAAATGTGAGTTTCAAAGTAAGAAGAGTTTACTGTTGCTCTTACTAAATTTGTTTTCGATATGAGATTTTTTAATTTTGTTTAACAAATGGCAATCAGTGTTTTTCCTGTAAACTTTGAAATTAAAGTTTTAAATTAAACCCACTTCTTTGTGATAATTGTAAAAGCAATGGAGGAAAACAGTATGCACACTGACAGGTTTGAATAGGGTCTTATAGTACTTGGGGAGAGACAGTCAAGTAATGGGATACTGCTACGGCGGGACTCCTGGCTTTTTACTCTGCCAAGGGCCCCACTTTACCATAATCTGTCTCTGATCACTAGAAAGCAAAAAGGTAATGCACCTGCTGTAAGCAGGCCATAAAAGAAGATAGCTGTGAAGCTATTAAAAGGAGCGCATTCAAAAGCCTCCACGGGGATGAGAGGAATGAAGGACAGAGGATATTGCCAAAGGCTAGAAAGCTACATCCCTTCTCACTGGACACCAGATGAGATGGGGGTTATTTATGGGTTCAGAAGGTCATATCAGAGAGGCAAGAAGAGTTTGTCCTGAACAGGAAGGACAGAGAGAGAAGAGGAATCACAGACAGCAGATTGTAGTGAACAGTTACTTTTTAGATCTGTGAAAATAATTCTTCACAGAGATAGAGATGAGGGACAATCTACTGTACTAATAGTGTGGGTAGGGGGCATGAAATCCACTGAGGCATTGAAAATGACATAGGGTAAATGGAAAAGGGGTAACAGAGAAGATAGGGAAGGACAGGTGAAATGTTGAGTGCACATAGATAGAGAGTTGCTAGGCTTGTTGTCTTCTTAATTACTAAAAGTCTGTCATCTCACATTTAATGCACTCCCATTTGGTTGGTCATGTGTAATCTGGGTTGTTAAATTAGGGAGGTACAAGAATAAGGGGGCACAGCTTCCCACTAATCTGATTTCAAACCATTGTTTCTAAGATACAGGGGTTGTAATAATCAACTAAATGAGGTTTGTTTAACTGTAAGTTGATCAATTGTTATGAACCTAAATCCTTTTGTCGTGAAACACGTGCAGTGTAATGTAAAAGAGAGAAAACTGGAGCACGTGGATCTTAACATTTCAGCAAAAGATCCCTCAGGTTCACACAGGCAGCCATCTTAATTTTTTTCTGCAGATGTTTGAAATACTAATCACTATACTTGCTGTAATTCCTTCTTCTGACACTCTGACAGGAATTAAGCAGAGATTTCTATCTCCTCCCCATCATATCATTACTCCTTACCTATTTTTCTGACTTTATGGGTGCACTGCAAGTTGGCTCATGGATGTCACACAATAGTGCTATGGCCCTGTCCATAGCTAGACTCTTAAAGCTTTTCAGATAATTGTTGACAGAAATTATCTTGCTTTACACTAACATTGCTCTTTAGTTATTGTTCAGAATGCTCTCATTATGTAGACTGTGAGAGCAAAATAAACCTGTTAAATATGACAAACGTTCTTCATTCGCTTATTCCTCTATTACCTGATTTAGAATTACAGATTAAAAATAAATAAATAAATAAATAAATACATAAAATAAATAATAATAATTGTTTGTTTGTGTCTTTCGGCTTTTTCCCGGTTAGGGGTCGCCACAGCGGAACTCCGGTCTGCTAATGATTGGTAGAAGATTTTTACGTGCCAAGTTACCAGCTCTGACGCACAACCTTCAATGAAGGTACGCCCCTTCACGCATGTCTCCACACAGAAGACATTTTAGCTGAGAATCGAACGGACAATGCTACCACAGCACCACCACCACAGTATTAAATAATAATAATAATAATAATAATAATAATAATAATAATAATAATAATAATAATATTCTGGGCCTCAGGAAAAGCAAAAAACACCAGGATGAAGTTTTCAACTGAAAAGCAGATTAGCCATGCAGATAGCTATGCTAATCTTTCTGGATTACTGCAAACAAGATCAAAACTGAGCTATAAAATCAGTATGCTCACTTTACTGATACTGTGCTAGTTTAAGTCATGCATAAATGGTTCTACTACAAGCACTCAAGTAACATTAGCTCATGACATACTTCTTTGCTGCCACTCACTCATGTTGGCAAGTGCCTTGACTCTCATCATCCCAATTCCGAGCACTACCAATAAGCTAACTTCCCCTCCCAGATCTCTGGCTCCAAACCTAAAGACAACTTCTAATTACTCCATAAACCACAAATCCCCCTCGCCTCCCTAACCCTGGCTCTGAGCTATTCCCATTTGCTCCCTAAATTTAAAATCCCCCTCCCTTCCCTAATTCTAATCTGAGCCAACTCATTTTCATCCCCTAAACCTGAAATCCCCCTCCCTCCATAATCCTAACCTAGCGCTAACTCCTGGTAGCTCCCTAAACCTAAAATCCTCCTCCCCTCCCGAAACCTTATTCTAAGCCAACTCTCGATCAATTACTAAACCCAAAAATCCCCTCCTCTCTGTAGCTAACATACTGCTAACTCCTAATGGCTCCCTAAGCCTGAAATCCCCCTCCTCTCCCTAACCCTAACCGAGCACTAACTTCCAATTGCTCCATAAACCTAAAATCCTACTCCTTTCTAACCCTAACCTAGTGTTAACTCCTGATTGGTCTTTAAACCGAAAATCCCCCTCCCCCTCCCTAACCATAACCTAGAACTACAAACCAATTACTGCTTAAACCTAAAATCCCCCTCCCTTCCCTAAACCTCAACCCTCTCTGTTTCCATTCCTTACTTACCAGTTCCTCAGTGGGACCTTCATTGCCAGTGACAATTTTGGCACTTGCATCCCTGAATTCATATTGGAGTTTGAGCAGCTGCTCGACTGGGTGGGCAGACTGGGGAACAGCCACTCCAGCCCCTGGCTGTGAGTTCCTGTATATCAAGAACCTGTGGCTCAAGTAGCTGTGAGGGTCCCTGCATATATAATACTTTTTAACAAAAATAGTCCAAGAGATGGTATAATTATTAATTTAGCTGACAATTTATTAGAACACTGAGCATACAGGTGACATCGCTTTCACAGAAGATTAGAAATCAAATTAATAATGAAAAAGAATTAATGCATAATAAGATATGTAATAGTACAAAGCTTGAATGTGCTGGAGGATGGATGCCTGCTATGCTGTGTGAACAGTAACTGGCAATACAGGATCATCAGCCATGCAAAAGACAATGCACAAAAGGAAAGTGAAAAAGCAAAATGAAACAAGGAGCAGTCTTAGAACTGTTAAAGTGACAATACAATACTGCCCATCTCATAGTCACGACAGGAATTAGTCATCCAGCCGAAGGCAGATTCAGAAACACAGGTGCAAGCTGTTGACAAGAAAATAACAGAAAGTATAAAAGTGGTATAAAATCCTGATGCAAATTACCATAGTTCACCTGCATAAGACTTCTCACATTGATTGCCGTCAGATCTGCAGTGTACTTTTAAATGACCTTTGAGTACCTCTACTGCAGGAAGTGCAAGAAAATATTCTAGCAGACTAATAGAGAAGTGTACCTGTATGCCTTGCAGCCACCACTTTTTTAATAAAACAGCTGGGACTTTTCCATTTCGTTGTATAATACACTACATAATGTAATGGCTACATATGTTATTTTACTTCAGAATGGATGTTGGTTCAGTTGTAGTGGTTCCATACAACAAGAATTATATGACACGGACAAGGTGTATTATAAATGGTGGAGCAGAAACAAATGCTTGCTCAAAGTTTCTGGTACTGGATGGAAGTGCATTAAAAAGTATTTTACTAAGCAAGTCTGACCACTGTATCTTTGCCAAATTGTCAAAAATGTGGTAAAATGTTATTCTGACAGCAGTATAAAATAATCCAGCATGGGTACAAACACCCCACTTACTGCTTCAAACATGGATTATAAAATCATCAGCAAAGACAGGCATAAAGAAATCCATTCTTGACACAGAACATTTTTAATGCACTTTTTATGTAGTTTGAAATATTTTGAGACACAGCTTACTTCTTTGTCTGGCTTGGAATATTCTATGACATAGTTTGCTTTTGTCTGTTTTAGCTCTGGCTGTCCACTCCAGTGTATTGCTCTAGTTTGCTAGTAGGACAATACCTTTCTAATAGACAATATCTGTGATGTTATTTTCCACATAATTTATACAGTATCATACATGCAGTTTTGAACTTTGACCACACTCCCTTATTTATCAGTGTCTATATATCCTGCGAACATGTTAACAATAGTGCAATGAACACACATCTGGAAAAAAACACATAAATATTAGAGTAAGTCTATATGAAAACTTACAGTTAAGGCTTTGAATGAAAACTGAATCATTTGTAAATTGTCACATTCTATTTCCTCTACCTACCTATATTATACTCTAAGCCATTCCTCTTTACTAGTCAATGCATCCAGTATTCTAATAATTAGTCTTACCTCTCCCTTTTCACCTTTTCCACCAGGATGACCCTGAAAAAAATTTAAAAAATTGATTGCACTATTGAAGAAGTCAGTAATATTTTTCATTCAAAGAAATATGTGCAATGGCTGAAAAAATACCTTTAGTCCAGGTATTCCTGGATTTCCATTTGCACCCTTTTCACCCTAAAAATCATCAAAGAGAAAACATAAGTTGGTGAATCATATCCAAATGTTTCTTACTGCACTTTTTTATGTATCGGTACTTGTAGTGTTTACTAATGATGGGGAGATTACACATTCATGTTTTTTTCCTCTCTGTGTGAGTTCTTAACAGAGTAACACAGTGGTACAGCAGATAGTGTTGCTACCTCATTGCATCTGGTTCCTAGCTGAGGTACCTTGTGTGTGATATTCATGCCCACCTTGGGTGCATGTAGGCTTTTTCCAGATGGTTTAGCTTCTTCTCATATTACAAAGATATGTTGTAGGTGAGCTGGCAATCATGTGTGAATGTGTATGCGTGTGTGTGTGTGTGTGTTGTGTGTGTGTGTGTGTGTGTGTGTGTTGTTACCTAATGCTGCAGAGGTTGTATATGCATGTGTTCGTGAGTGTGTGTGTGTGTGTGTGTGTGTGTGTGTGTGTGTGTGTTTTGTTACCTAATGCTGCAGTGGTTGTATATGCATGTGTTCGTGTGTGTGTGTGTGTGTGTGTGTGTGTGCGTGCATGTCAAAGACAAAGTAAACATGCATATGTACATCCTGCAGTAGAATGCCACCTTAAGCATGACAGATTCTCGGTCTTGAATCAGAAATAGTTTCCATGAGGTATACAGCTCATGATAACTTTTATGAATCGGGCCCAGATTCTCGGCCTTGAATCAGAAATAGTTACCGCGAGGTATACAGCTCATGATAACTTTTATGAATGGGGCCCAGATTCTTTGCCTTACATTCACTGAGGGCTGGAATAAGCAATGGCCTCCTGACACCAGAATTGAATAAGGCAGGTAAATGAAAACGAATGAATCATTGAAAAGTAAATTGCATGTATATGTGTTAAACCAATACAAGCAACATAGCACATAGCATCTACCAGATGATGATACACAACCACAGAAGTACAGCAGCAACTCTGACAAGAAATAAATAAAATATTCTGTTTACTCTAACCAGTTTTTTTAATTTTACATATTCTTTGTCAGCTCCAAAACTTGACATCTAATGTTACATATATATTTTTGTCAGATCGTAAGGCTTTTATTATTTAGAGAGAGTACACCCAGTAGCATTTATGCACATACTCGCCCATGCACACATGCACACACAACTCACCTAACCCTTCATTAACACCCCTATTGTTTCTTCCCAGGCAGGCATAAACTCAGACATGCAGCTCCTCACATACAGGCACATTCACCAGACCCCTTAACACTATCTGATCATTAGACTCCCCAGCACTTACCTGTACCACAATGAATGAACACAGTCTTACCACTGGCAATGCAGAGGAGGGCACATAGCTAATTAGCATATGTCTCTCCCCCAGGCTACCTCATTAGCATGCAGCATGGCTGCTGAATCAGCCCACCAAGGTGCTGCACATCCTCATGTTGCGGTCCATGGTAAGACTGTCTCTGAAACAGAAATTGTTATCATGAGGTATACACCTCATGTACACCTCAGAGTAACCTTTCTGAAATGGGCCCTGATTCTCTGCCTTGCACCCAGTGAGTGCTAGGATAGACTATGTCTCCCATGGCCCTGAATTAAATAAAGCAGGTGAAGAAATGTTAACAAATGACTGAAACTAAATTGCACAGATAAGTGTTAAATCTACAGTACAAGTAAAATAAAACATATCTTTTTACATGGAATATAGTGTGCTTGCATATACTTAAAATGATATAATAATTAATAGGCTCATGTATCATGTCGTGTCAGTGAAGCACAGTGTACAACACATGGATTTGGAAAAATAAATAACTTTGTAGGTATGTCCAGCTACAACTGGGTCAGAAAAGACAAGCAGTGCAGTATATCTAATATAATGTAGTGATACTAATTAAATCACGTCAGAGTCACTAAACCTAGACAACTATAGATAGAGAGAGAGACAGAAAGCAAGAGATGAGAATCAGAGAGACATTCTTATATGTAAACATCAAACTAAAAGAGAATCATGTCAGTTTTATTAGCAGGACTGTATTTTCTATCTGTCACTCTCTCTTTCTGTCTCAGCTGATCAGATTACAGATCATCTATTCAGTTTCAAAATATCAAATAAGCAGATTCATTTTCTTCAGGTGTACATCTCTAGTGTGTGCGTATATGTGAGTGTGCGTGTGTGTGTGTGTGTGTGTGTGTGTGTGTGTGTGTGTGTGTGTGTGTGTGTGTGTGTGTGTGCATATGTATAGTTGTGCACGTGTGGGTGTGTCTGAAAGGGGTCAGTATTCACACATTACTTTCGGAGTGTCTTACAGACAGGAAACTAAATTGCCCAATTCATTTTTGTTGACCTTAACATTGGAACTATAACTTAAAGAAAACAATGCAGATTATTATGTAATATGCTTTCTTCAAGTCTAGGAACACCGATTTGAACTCTTTCCTCATTTCTAGCTTTGTCTCATGTATCTGTTTCACTCCAAACGTTGGGTCAGTTCTGCTGCGTCCTGATCTGAATCCAAGCTGCTCATCTGATCTTATTTTCTACTATTAACCACACTCTGCAGAACTTTCACGCAGCGTGACAGCAGTTTGATACCGCTGTACTACCCACAGTTGTGAATTTTCCCTTTGTTCTTTAACACTGGCACTAGTATGCTTATTCTCCAGTCATCTTGGATATGCCTTTCACTCCATACTGCTATGAGTACCCTCAGGAACCATTTCTGCTCTAACTCACACAACGTCTTTATCATATCTGCAGTGACCTCATCTGAGCCTGCTGCTTTCCCTGACTTCATTTTCCTTAGTGCTGTGTTTACTTCTTCTATAGTGGGCTTCTCCTCTTCCCTCAACAAGGCGGTGTCTGGGCCAGAACAGCTTCTGTGGAGTTTTCTTCATCCAGAAGCTGCTGTAAGTAATCATTCTATCTGCTTTTTATCCCCTGTGGACTGGTGAGCAGGTTGTTGCTGGGAACCTATTCTCATTTGCAATATCAATATTTTCTTATGACGGCAACTACTTTGATCTTGGTACAGCAGCCAGCTTCAATATGGAATTCTGCACACATTTTAAAAAATTCATTGAGCTAACATTCCTTACTAGAACTAAGTATCATGTGGACTTAAAAACAAACAAACAAAAAAAACGCCATCAACATAGATAAATTATACAATAAAACAAAGAAACTCCTCAAGTTATTTGGTAAATCCAATGTCCCTCATCTCAATAATAATATCAAAAAGAATAACAAAAAAAAGCAAACAAAAAAAACAAAAAAAGAAAAAATCACTCAGTAGGAACCAACAACAAAATTATGTGTATCTTTATGTCTCAACATTTATTAAGTTCATCTTAAAGTAAAGGACTTCAGCATGCAAAAAGCAGAAAAACAGAATAAATAGAAAACTTATTTACAAAAGTACTTGTATATGATAAAAACAAGTGATAACCATATCTTCAAAAAGTTAAAATGGTCTGAAAATAATAAAAGCCTATAAATCAGTTACAGCTTGACAACACTCATATTTAAAACACAGCCAAGGGCAATACTATCATTTAGCCAAGTTGGGAAAGCAGTATTTAGTTTAATTTGCCAAAAAAAACTCCTCTATAAGTTGGTGTAGTTCCCACCATTCACCCATTTTGAATGTATCTACTTTTCTTAATACAAAAAATTAGCAATTAGTTAAAATCTCTGAAAAATAAGGCGTGCTTATAAACTGCACTTTTGTCATCATGCCTAGATACACTATAAAGATGCTCATAAATCCCCCTATCTAAGCCCCTCTCAGTTTTACATGAATAAAAAAGTTATCGCATGAGAAACATTTAACAATACAAGTCACAACTTCTGTCTTAAAATTCAAATGTCCTTGACAAAGCATGGTTCTATCATATCCTGCTATGGAAATATAAGGTCCTTTATTAATATGCTGACGGTACTTACAGTAACCACATTTACTCAGAATCTTATTCCAAAAACCAGAAGTGCTGTCCATCTCATTTCCATGATCCTCTTAATATTTTTATTATTTTTGAACACACATAGGGGTTCATTCCCTGAGGTCTGGAATATGGCTTTGGAATTAAACAGCTATTTTTTAAATTATTTGGATAAAATCTATTCCTATAACTGGGATTGTAAGTTAGAACCACAGGATGCATAAAATCACATACATTAATTTTAAAATCATGTAATATGTGCTGTGCCTTGTCAATGGAATCACTTGTTCTTGAAATGTGGATTCATATCTTGTCTCTTTTCTCTGACCTCATTTCCTATTGAAGTCAATACATCTATGGAATAATCATTATACATAAGCTTGCCAAATAAATTCTCCATGTCTGTAACAAAATCATTGTCATCCAAAATAACTCAGGATAGGATAAGATTTACTGAAAATACTAACCAAGACAAAAAAAATTCTTTCTCCATGCGACCTGACAATACACCTGGTTGCTTAATTAATACTTAAACATGTCCTTGTAGGCACATTCCTTAAACAGTTTAGCTTAAGTTTAGTTACTGGTTTTGTACCTGATGAGTTACATGCTGCACTGTTGATGCCACTTCATAAGGGTGGACTTACAAGTTACCTGGGTATTTATTTATTTATGTATACTTTTCTGACTGGATTAGTCCCACCTGACAAATAGCCTCTTTTCATTGGAGACTTGAGGTAGTAGTCATACTGACTCTGTGAAATTTGGCTAGAACACTGGGGGACTTCTGATTTTTTTCGATAAGTACCATGGGATCTCTTACATCCACCTGTGCTACCACCAACTCAAGCAGGCAAGACCTCAGTTTAACATCTCATCCAAAGGATGGCACCCTCAGGAGTATTAATCCAACTATCTGTTGTGGGAATTGAACATACAACCTTCTGTTCTTCCAGCACCAAAGGTGAGTATGCTATCTTTTGAGCTACTGAGACTGCATATTCCAAACCTATTTTACTTAGAAGCCTCATCTGCAAAGCCATGTAACATATAAATGCTGACCTCATTAATTATATCAAGAATCCTATTAGACTTGACCTCCAACAATTTGGCTTTGTGAAAATTAGATCCTACTGAATCTAACAGACTTCTTTGAATGGGTTATGGAGGCTGTAGATAGTGGCCATGCAGTCCAAATGGCTTATCCTGATCTGTCCAAGGCCCTCAACACCATTGTCCATGCTGACATTATACTGAAGCTTAGTGGTTTAAAAATCAACCCATATATGGTAAGCTAGACAGCAACTGGTTAAAAGACAGTACCTACACAGTATGAGCTGCAGGCATCTTATTAGAGAGTATGAATGTGACGAGCGCTGTTCACCAGAGCTCAGTGCTGGGACCTTACCTTTTCAGTATTTACTTCTCAAATCTCCAAGAAGAGAGCCAAGACTTCTGAATGCCAACATTTGCAGAAATGCAAATTGAGGGACAAATGATAAGTCAGTCTCTGATGCACAAACCCTCCAGAAGGAACTCTCCCCAGTAAACTCTTGGTGTATGAAAAACTAAATGCTAAAGAGCATATCATCACCACTTTTGGCAGACAATCTGTACCCCTATCATACTGTATAGATAAAATGCCACTGCAAAATGAAAATGTAGTCAGTGACATGGGAACTTGGGTAGATACCTCCCTCACTTTTCATGATCATACGACAATAGCTGTCAGAAAATCATTTTATTTATCACAATTAATTTCCAAAGGTATATCATCACGGTCTGAAGAGGCAATCACTGATTATCACTCCCTTATACCTCCCTTACTCAACACTGATCAGACCAATTATCACATTCAGTACCTTCTTATGGGTGCATTTCACTAAAAATATCAAACAGTTAGAAAGATGCCAAAGGTTCCTAACCAAAAAGACCGCAAGCCTAAAGAGCCTGAGCTACCAAAAGAGTGTGGTAGTTCTATCCCTTTATTCAGTGACTTACAGACTTTTGTGGGAAGACCTCTTGTCTTATTTGGTATACCAGAAACCAAGTTTTCCTGGACCTTCTGTACCTCTGCAAGTGTAATAACTCTACTACTACTAGAACCAAGGACCTACATCTTCACCAACAGGTAAATATAACACAGTGGAGGGAGAGGTTTATAGCCCAGCATCTCCCAAACCTCTAAAATAAACTTCTCCTCAATCACCATGACTCACATCTGCAACAGGGCCTGATGATATTAGTGATTTAATTGTATCTTCTGTTATTAGGGATATTTCACCTTGTTTGTACTATTTGTTTCAACAAACATTAGAGTTAGGATATGCCCCCCCCAATTTTGAATTTTTTCCTGTTCTAATGTGTGGTAATTCCCATGTTGTTAAAAACTATAGACCTATTAGTCTTATGAGCCTTATTGGTAAATGTTTTGAGTGGGTGTTATCTCAATATATTACTAGTTGTTTAGGTGATGAATATAATTTAACACAACATGTATTTGTGGCAGGTAGATTCTGTAGAACTAATCTGGTTGCTTTTTATAAATGCTTGTGGAGGGCTTTGCATGATGAGAATGCAGTAGATGTCATATATTTAGATAAATCCAAGGCTTTGATACTATGCCCCATTATAGAGTGTTAGATCTATTAATGGCATTAAATATTAATGGATATGTAATTAGTGGACTGCATATTGGATGGTAGGAGTAGTAGAGTGAAAACTGGTCATTAGTTTTCAAAAGAAAAGATGATCATTAAGGGTGTCCCACAAGATTCAGTACTGGGTGTGATACTGTTTGGGATTTTTATGACTAGTTTTCATTCTGATGATAATTTTTGGTCGACAAAATGTGCTGACATTGTTAAATTTCATTCAGTTATCTCAGAAACTATCTGACCAGTTTTCTTTGCAAGCTTTTTTAGGTACTTTATTTAAATGGGTTATAGGGAATTAAATGGATTATGGGGAATGAAATGACATCTGCGGTGGTGGTGCTGCAGTAGCATTGTCGCCTCACAGTAAGACATTGTCCTGTTTGATTCTCAGCTAGACCGTCTTCTGTGTGGAGACATGCGTGAATGGGCATACCTTCGTTGAAGGTTGTGCGTCAGGGCCAGCAACTCGGCACGTAAAAATCTACTGCCAATCATTAGTGGACCGGAGTTTCGCTGTGGCGACCCCTAACTGGGAAAAGCCGAAAGACACAACATAGGGAATGAAATGATGTATAATGTTAAGAAGCCTTGTATTATGCATTTTGGTATTGAGAATCCCAATTATCTATATGCACTAGAAAATATTAATATAAAAAAATAATATTTTTAGGAATTTGGGTGCAAAGGTACATGATAAATTAGGTTTTAATCATCAGCTACTGGATATCATTAGAAGATGTTATTATAGAATAGGTAACCTTTTAAGAAGTATTGCTAGCAGAGACAGGGCTGTTTAGCTTCCAATTTATAAAACTATGGTGAAACTGATTACGGAAAACGGTGGACATTTTTGCATATAAAATAAAATGCAGTAAGTTAAACCATAAAGAATTCAAAGACATTTTACTAGGAGAATTCAAGGGATGGCGGGGTGAACTAGCATAGAAGACTTGAGGTATTGTTCTTGTACATGGTAAAATACAGATTGGTCAGTGGAGATCTTATTACCATGTCTAAGCATCTTAAGGATTGTAAATTTGGGAATTGCGTGGGAGTATTTAAAAGGTTGTACTCCATGAATACCAGAAATAATAAATATTTGGTGAATAGTATGTTAGGTAACACATCTATATGATATAACTCTTTCTATGGCAGAGCATAAGTTTGTTGGAATAAAATGCCTTTATGAGTGAGGAAATCAGAAACTACTAGATCCTTTATAGCCAGTTTGGATTTGAAGGTGGGTCTGAGGATTGTTAACTCAGTTTTTATGGTGGCATGCTCTTTGAGGCGCTTTATTAGGCTTTGGGCTTGATGTCTCTGAACATCTAAACAATTTCCTTTAAACATAACCTAGATGATGGAAGGTACTTAAAAGGCATGAATGATCATTAGATTTAGTGGCCTTGGAATATATATGAGCTCTATTAAAAAAAACCTAGATCTCGGCCAGCTATTTACTTATGGTCAACTTGTGATCAATTCAAATCCCACAAATTACTCATGTGTAGCCATGATTAGTTTATTCATGCTGTTCAAAACGTAGGGAATTTAACCTTTTTTGTGGGGTTATCGCTACTTAACGCTCATGGAGTTCTGTCTTCAAAAGCAGAGTATATGGCTACATATTCTTCTGTATTATCTCTAAGGCACCCTTCTGTAGACCTTAATGGTTTAAGAGGGCTATTATCCTCAGTACAAATACTAGCCCCCTCTGATTATGTCTATTCAAGCCATTTCTGTACTATGTGGTATGACACTTTATCATTTGGGTTTCTTTCAAAAGCACAATTCATTCTGCAGTTCTAGTGCCTTATGGTAGCATTAGATGCCCTTATTTAATGTAAGAGACCTCTCTATGTATTTCACAATATTCTGCTTCCAAATTTCTTGAATACAGGTAGTCTTTCATAAACTGATCCATTTTAGATTTGAACTGATCTCAGATTGAATAAAACCCTTTTACAAGATAGGAACACATTTCTCTAATTAAGGAATTCAGTGATGAAATTGTTATCACTGATGTCTGGAAAGCCTCTAAATGTGGTACACATTTCTGTAAGTGTCATGTGGTATCAATTATCTATCAAAGTTATCAGCTGCCTGCTTATATTATTAGTAGACATTTAATTGACCCCTTAGCTTACAGCAACATTACATCATTTTTCCAGTTTTTGTATCTGTTTTAAATCTGGTGACACAAAGAGTGATAGTGGTCTTATTCTCTTACCTGGCACACATTTGACCTGTGCATCTATCCATATCTACAAATATTCCTGTAAAGATAGGATTTTAATTATTTCAACAGACTGTTAGCCACAATCAGATTTTTATTAAGATCAGTTTCTTCCTGACTGCCTGTATGTTTGCATTATGTAATACACATGCTGAGCACTTTCTCTGTGTCTTTGCTCTTTTTTCTTTATACCTTTATAAAACTATCTGTTGTCATTGAATTCCTCTTCTCTCTGTATATTTTGATACATAAATGGTACTGCTAAGGTACAGTCTGCAGTTTGACAGATATGCTCATTCTTTAATGCCTTACTGCCTCTCTTACATAAGTTCAAAGTGTATGTATTGTTAGCCTTTCTAGTTCTGTTTAACCTTTCAGTTTTCTAGTTCTGTTTAACCATTTTATGTTGAATGAGTCCATGTTGATAGGTTCATAAGTGAATACTAGGCTAACTGCCCTGAAGGGCCATTTTAAGCCTAGCCAATAACCCAAAGTCAGAATCAAAAGCTGTACCATATGTCTATGAAGAGATAATCTTAACCATTATACCAACCCCACTTTAGACTGCTCCTCACACTATGATCATCCAAATGAATATTTATACCTCCTGTGTGCTTATCCACATTCCCTTCAGAATTCTGTCTTATGTCAAACCCATAGCCTAATGTGTTACATCGGTAAAACATTTGTGTGGAATATGTCATTGTTGTTTACATAACCTCTCTGAATAGCTCAGTTCATACGTCTCTCTCTCTACACTAGGAAAACTGTGAACTGTAAGATGTGAAGTTGTTCTATCGCCTGTCATTCTTACTGATGGGTTTGGAGCTGATCCTCGGCTCTAACTCGGCCAATTACAAAAGCTCAAGGTCTTCAACCAGCTCAAGGCCTACTCTATCCCATGATGCACTGGTGCTTTCCTCAGATCTTGTTTGCTGCTGCAACAGATCGGGAGTGTTTCACCAGCTTGGGCCAGTGAATTTGAAATTTCTAAGTATTTAGTTTATATTTTTTGTATAGGTTTTTGGTCTTTTTGTTATTTTAAATGAATACTACTGCTATATACATATATATTATTAGTTACCTTTCCTCTCTCTTCCTTGTGGCCATTTTTTCTATTTAGGCCTTGTAATTCTTCCTATTCCTTAGCAAGTTTATGTGAAAATGAATGCCTTACTAAACTGTGTGTGACAGTTTGAAAATATGTAGATAATTACTGTTTAAAAAGATTTTGTTGGACCTAGTTGTGTAGTATGTAGTATATATATATATATATATATATATATATATATATATATATACACACACACACACACACACACATGGGAGCGCTACAGAATCATGAAAGCCCAAAATCCTGAGACCAAAATACTGAAAGTTCAAAATCCTGAAAGTTCAAAATACTGAAAACTCAAAATCCTGAAAACACACAGGATACCAACACTCACTATATTCCAGCACAAGTACATACAGAAACATATTACCCTTCAACTATATGCAGGGGGCAAGCTCCCCTGCACCTCCCACACCCCCTGCTACTTAAATATATCAACACCAAGATTGCACTTCTACATGGGGGATGCAGGGTGGCTTGCTGCCCTGCTTATAATTTGGGGAACAGTAATATAGTTTGTGTTTTATTTGTTTCTGCATGTAGTTGTGCTGGAATATAGTGAGTGTTGGTATCCTGTGTGTTTTCAAGATTTTGAGTTTTCAGTATTTTGAACTTTCAGGATTTTGGTCTCAGGATTTTAGTATTCAGGATTTTGGGCTTTCAGGATTCTGTAGTGCTCCTACACACACACACACACACACACACACACACACACACACACATATATATATATATATATATATATATATATAGTTATACATATACCTTAGTTAGCTCATTAACCTGTTTAAATTAGAAGGCAAATTTTTATCTCTGTGACTGAAGCTTGTTGTTTTTGTGAGCTTTGTATGTGTGTGTGTGTGTGTGTGTGTGTGTGTGTGTGTTGTAGAGGAGAAATGCCTCAGGATAAGGATAAAGAGGCTAAACAATCCAAGTCAGGATTTAAGAAATATAAATGTGGACAGAAAATGTCCATTACAAATGGGCACACGATGTGTGTGTATTGTTTGGGTGCATTACACCTAAAGGAGACTTGTTCCATCTGGCACTCATTTAGTTCATATGTTTTGCATGAGAGAAGGAACAAACTAGTGGTTAATGGTTTAATAGAATCCTCCTTTGTGGAACAATTGAATGAAGGTTAGTTCAGTCATTCCAAGTCCTCAAAAAAGTCTTCTACTACTGGTTCTTCGGAGCCAGCAAAATCTACCTAAATCTAAGACTGACAAACAAACAACTTCGGCACCACTGACTTCAGAGCCAACAGTTGTCATTGTAAGGAGCCGGTCCCCAGTACTGGAACCAGTAACACCAATATTGAAATCACCAATACTACAATCTGTAGCTTCATCAATCCCATCTTCTCGGTCCTCAAGGATCTTGTCTGACATAGACGTGGATCGTGTGGTGCAGAAGCTACATCAGACACCGGCTTTAGCCAAACTTTTGTTGGCTCTGACCCCTTGAGCATCAGAATTGACTAAAACCCCCTGGCTACTTCAGTTCACTATTACCCCAGAATCAATGGTGGATAAATCAAGCGATTTTACACTAAAGTTTAATTAAAACTTTTAGTGCAGATAGCCAAATTGTGAGATTCATTGTAAATAAGAATTGGGACTTAATTAAAAGTGACCTCTAATTATTCCAGAAGGTAGGGAGTTCCCCTAAAATTATTTTTAAGAGGGGCCCTAATATGAAAAAAATGCTGGAATCCAAGACCATTAGAAAATCAAGCCATCTGGGAATGTATAAATGTGAAACTTGTAGATTTTGCAAGTACAAAGAAGTGGCAACATCTTTCAGCATTAACAACAACGTTTATAGAATCAGAAATAAATTTAACTGTAATTCTAAGTTTGTTGTCTACCTTGCCAAATGCTAATAATGCCCTGACTACTATATAGGTAAAATGGAACGTAGATTCCGTGAACGCATCTACGAACATCAATATGCTATCAGTAAAGGTAAGCTGGATAATGCTTTAGCAAAACACATTTTGATAGAAAAGGACCATACATTTAAATATCTAGTGATAGATCATGTGTCACATGATATCAGAGGGGGTCCTGAGGGATTGAAGTTGGAAGAACTGGAGTTATTCTGGCAAATTAAATTAAATGCATGCAAGTACCCTGGTCTGAATGACTCCTGTTCAAGCAAGTGTTTGCTGAAACTTAAAAGCTTGGCAAGGTAAACTTGAAAGTATCATTAAAAATATTAAAAATATTAAAACATTAAAAATAATTTTATCATTTCCAGAGGTGTTGAATTTGGTGAAATATAGGGTGTAAAATCCCCCGCAATGTATGAATTAGTGAGCAGTGGTGATGAATTATTGAATTAAAATTTAAACATTTTATATTTCAAATATATTCTATTTTAATATATTTTCTAAGTTTATGACATGGTTGGATATTTTAACTGGAAGTATAGGTTAGCATATTAAATAGTGATGTATTGATTTGATTATATTTTATGAATTTAAAATGTAATTATGTTTTTAAAATAATTAATGATAGTGCAATACTTCGTAGTATTTAGGTATTTAACACTGCTTTTTATGTAGTATTCGTTGGTAAAACATAGGTTTTTAATGCATTCGTTCAGGGTTCTTTGAATGAATGCTGATGGGCGGGGATCCATGATGTGATTAATTAATTATTCAGTATTTTCCTTTTGATTGCAAGGGAAGCATCATGTAATCTTCAGGGTATAGTATTAAGGTATGTTTTTTCATTTTGTAAATTGTCTGATGAAGCTTGAACTCAGTTTCAAATGAAAAGCGTGAATAAACTTGTGGCAGCTTCATTATATCCATTGCAGTTTTGTTCTAGCGCACTGGAGGCTTGTTTTGCTATTTTTCAGCAGTTTTTAGTGTTTTATTTCAGATAAAGGGCCACTCTATTAGGGCTATCTCCACCTCGTTGGCTTTTACTGTCAGATTACTAATAGATACTGTTTGTGCAGCAGCTACTTGGTCAAGGCCTCATACCTTCATCACTCACTACAAAGTAGATATGGCCTCCAGGGATAGGGCTTCCTTTCGTTCCACTGTCCTGAAGAATATACTCCAGTGAGCCACCCAAGAAAGATGGTGCTTGGGATGCTAACCCATCAGTAAGAATGACAGGCGAGATAGAACAACTTCACATAAAGAAGTTATGTACTCACCATAATGTTCCATGTGAGTTGTTCATCTCGCCTTCATTCTTACATCCTACCCTCCAACCCCCATCCAAGCTTCTTGGGGACAGAGTATTCACCTAATTCATTGTTGTTTTGACCTTTATCTAATTTTCCTCTGTTATTGGTATATCAAAAGTGGCATGTAGTTTATTGGCAGCCAACAAGATCTGAGGGAAGCACCAATGCATCATGGGATAAGGAGTAGGCCTCAAGCTGGTTGAAGACCTCGAGCTTTTGCAATAGGCCGAGTCCCATCAGTAAGACTGAAAGCGAGATGAACAACTCACATGGAACGTTATGGTGAGTACATAACTTCTTTTTTATGGTATAGATTTGTGGTGGGTAAGTTTACGTGTGCCTCTCTTATTTGTTATAGTACTGTCTTTCGCATATCCTAATATTTCTACTGAATCTATTCCTGCTGTTGTATTTGTTGTGTTTCTGATGTAAATAGAACTTTCAAACTTGTTTTACTTTATTTACTTTTTTGCATTTTATGTTTTTATTTTTATTTTAATTTCATTTAATTTTTTTATTAATTTAATCTATCTTCCTTCTGTAAACTGTCATTCATATGGTATGAGTCTGAGTATCGAAATTCCGTGCAGTGATGCACACTTTTTCCTCTGTATTGATCTGTATGACAATAAAGCTTACTTTGACTTTTTCACTTTGACAGAGAAAATGTGACCCAAAGAAAGTATATTTTTAGATATTATGAATATAAATATGCTGAAAGATAAAGCATAGAATAAAAAGTTTGCTTGAATATATGTATAGAGTTTAGCAATGTAAAATGTGCATTCATATTATATGTATAACAGACATGCTTCTCTTCACAGCATCAAAAAGAAAAGCCTAACAAAGCAATATTGGAAAGCAAGGATTACATGATTTTCTCATGTTTGTAGAACAAATATCAATTAACAGATATCCTTTTTTATAAATTCAGCAATACGTGATGTTTTTCCAGTAGGAACAGCTTATACAGATGTTTCCTTTCAGAATGGCATCCTCACATCAGCAAGAGTGCTTAAATCACAAAAGGACAATAGAAAAGTCTAAAAACAGACATTATGTGACTTCCCACATAAGTCCAGTAAAACATACCAAGAGGAAATGTGTGCGTTACTAGTTCTGTATATAGCTATTTTAGTAATTCAGTTATGTGAGAGAAGGACAGAGAAGGACAGAGAGGTATTTTGTAGAAGTCATCATTCATATCTGTAATGAAGGAAAACTTTGTAAATATATGCTACAAATCTGACAGACTACGTGTGGTTTGTTATAAAATAAGTTATCTGTAACTGTGCTTATAGCTGCAAAATATATTTCTTTATCAGTGTGCAATTTGAAAGGCTTGGTGCTTTAAACAGACTACAGATGGAGTCATGATGTGTCTCTGATTCAGCAGTAAACAGCACAGCAAGACTGTGTGTTTTAAGAAGACTTCAAATCCCACAGCAAGCAAGCAAGCAGTAAGCAGAGCAGCTGTATATTATTTTTCAATGGTGACCCTGACGTGATCAGCAGAGATCAATATAATTTTTCAATGGTGATCCTTTGACAACGTTCCTAGCCTGTATCCAAAAACAGGGGGAGTGAATGGGTAATGTCACTCCTGTAAAAGCACAGTAACGTTTATGTGAAGTACTTCAGATTTCTACAGTTTTCAACAGTTTGTAGCAATACAGTTTAACAGACATCTAAATCCGGTGAGACTGCATTGCAGGAAGGTGGAGCAGTTCCATAAATTCTCCAGAAAAGGTACAAGACGAAGTTGTAAGACTGAATCTGCCAGTTTTGCTGTACCAACTTCACAAGTGACTACAGAAACTTTTCAACCATCTACAGTAAAGCAGCTTGGCCATCTGCCTGTCTGTTGACTGGTATGAAAATTATTCTGTGTTACATACAGTATGAATGCCATAGAGGTAATAATAATAACAGAATAAATGTATATACAGCATATTAGCAAATGTGAAACCTTATTAGGGCAAGTTAATAGTAAGGCATTATGCAAATGGATTGCAATTTGATAGTAAGGCGTTATGCAAATGGATTATAATATTTGACTGGTATCTGAAATAAAAGCATGTGTGGTATAAAAATGTTTATTGTGTGTACAATGTCATAAAAATACAGTGCATGACACTATCCAAAGGTTAGACTATACAGACAAAAATTGTAAAGGTAAAGAACCAAGAAAAGTTAATATGTTGACATTATATTCAAATGTTAGACAGTTATGTTCTGTTACCAGATGTAAAAGGTTTATTTCAGAGTTGCAATAACAGTCAAATCAGTTACTGATAGAAACTCTAGTACATTTTGTTACAAAGAAATGTAATAAACCTCTAAAAGACAGACACAATGAGTTCAGGAAGCTTAGACAAGTTATACACACATCTTTTCAAAAGTGCATAGGAGTTTCAAATTCAGCAGAACAGCTTACTAAAGAATGTCAGAAAGACCATGCAACATCACAGGAAATTCAACTGCAGTTGCAGGATAAAGGAAATAAATTAGCTCAACTGACAAAGACTGGGAATTTCCTGCATACACAGTTAATCTGTGCAAAAGAAATATAATTTATAATATGTTTATGTTTTGAAAATGGTTAAGCATGCATGCTAGGATGGTAGGGACATGACATGCTTGTATAAAGATATACATATACAAGACAGACATGCATGTGTGTTCTTTTCATCTAGAGTACATTTGTTTACAATGCACAAAAGCAAAAGGCAGACAACAGCAAATATAAATAAACATATGTTATAATTGCATAGTAACACCAAACAGTTAAAGTTCTGAATTTTAAAAATAAGTAAAATCACAGATGGTATTAGTCAAACAGTTTTTGTAAAATTAATGGCAGGACAGTTAAATAGATAAATAAAAACTACTGAAATCCATGTAAGGTAATTGTAAAATGATGTTGATTTACGTAGTATAAATGCATAGTTATGCAAATCACAATCACATTAAAGGAAAAATGCCAAAAGAATTAACTATAGTTTAGAGTATGAAATGTGAGCTCAGACCTTCCTAGACTGAATGAATAGTTACAGGAAATGTTGAAAAGATAAGATAAACAACAAGACTGATTGCCAGGCAAGTAGCTTGAGTTTTTCTAAAGCATCATTGTTATTAAAACATACTTGTTAAAATGTTTACAAGCAACACTATTTAGTAATTGTCATAAAATGCCACAATTGTGCATAGATGTCACTGATAATCTGTTTGCAAGGAAATGTTAAAAGAGAAGAAAAAAACACAGTTGCATCAAGTACAGCCAGCAAATGGGCTATAGTATATATACAGTTCAAATCAATTGTGCAGGAGGGTGTAAATACCTACTAGAGGTAATATACAGTGAAAGCTTTATTTAGTAACCTAATAAAATAAATGTATAACCAAAGTGTTGGGCTGACATACATTCTATTCTCACAGCATAGGGCAGGTAAACAGTGCTGCAGTACTACAGGGGGAGGGGTACTTTCTCAGTTTTACACTGACTGTATAAGGGGGAAGGGCACTTTCTCAGTTTTACACTGACTGTATAAGCAGTACTGCACAAGGATCTGAAATAAAGCTACAGAAAAAATAAACAACAACAAGGGTCTGAAATAAAGTTACAGAAAAAATAAACAACACGGGTCTGAAATAAAGCTACAGAAAAAATAAACAACAAGGGTCTGAAATAAAGCTACAGAAAAAATAAACAACAAGGGTCTGAAATAAAGCTACAGAAAAAATAAACAACAAGGATCTGAAATAAAGCTACAGAAAAAATAAACAACAAGGGTCTAAAATAAAGCTAGAGGAAAAAATATCTCATTCCTTCTTGACAATACTCTTTTATGGGGGGGGGGAAACAGGTATTAGTGTATTAGAAATACTGGTAAACTGGATTAAACCTGACAGGATAAGATATCTTACAAGTTGTTAATAGCTATCATAATGGTTATTACTGAATTGTTTAGTATTAGATTGTATTTACAACCTGTTAAACTGTAAAGCTATACAAGAGATAGTTTAAAAAACAAGAGATGGCTTAAAATTGATAACGCTATACAAGACAGAATAAAGATATGCAAAATGCATAAATGTTTCTAATAGCAAGAATGGTCACTATTTTTAATATGTTTTTGGCAAAACAATGTTGGTATAAAAAAGCATGAATATTTTTAATTGCTGAGTATGTAGTTTAAAATAACAGGACATAGTGCCAGTTCCACTAGATATTTCTAAAGAGACATAAACATTTTCCAAGATTTTGCTCAATATTAATGTTATTAAATTTGTAAGATTAGACTACAGTCTTTGTATGTACAAATGTAGAAAATTTCAGTACAAATGATAGTCTTTGTATGTACAAATGCAGAAGAATTCAGTACAAATTAAATAAATGTTTAGTAATAAATGTGCGAAAAACCATGTTTTAAAAAACTGGTCCAGTATACCTAGTAAATTGAAATGCATAAATAGCAAACAGTCTGTGTAAATACATACTGTACAGGATACATCGTAATAAGCTCAAATGTAATTTGTCAAGTTGTAACATCACTGGTTTTACCCCAGTAAAATAATTGCTTTCAAATATTTATTATCTAAGCCCAGTTCAGTACTTTATCAAGATGTTAATGGGCAGTTCAAAGACTTGACCACAATGTTATGGTTAAAATGACATTGAAATTGTGTGTTTTCAGTAGTGTATAAATGCTTGCAGTAGCACATAGTTACTGTCTCTTATAGTTAATTCAACAGTTGCAAAGAGTTAATGAAACAATTCTAAGTCATAAACTAAATTCTGTGATTGCAAAAGAATAAATTAATCAAGTAAAATTAAAACAGACACAGCTCATAACTGATAAAATATTTTCACAGAATGGTCTGCAAAAGAAAAAGTTGTTAAATACATTCAGGTTTGGTAGTAATACATGTTTTCATTGTATTAACTATGTAAAATTGCATTTTGACTTGTATCAAAAAAGACTAAAGGTTTTATATAAAAATAATGTGTTTTTTATATAGAATGTTTTGAGTATGTTTAAAAACAGAGGGAATTTTTAGATATTATGAATATAAATATGCTGAAAGATAAAGCATAGAATAAAAAGTTTGCTTGAATATATGTATAGAGTTTAGCAATGTAAAATGTGCATTCATACTATATGTATAACAGACAGGCTTCTCTTCACAGCATCAAAAAGAAAAGCCTAACAAAGCAATATTGGAAAGCAAGGATTACATGATTGTCTCATGTTTGTAGAACAAATATCAATTAACAGATATCCTTTTTTATAAATTCAGCAATACGTGATGTTTTTCCAGTAGGAACAGCTTATACAGATGTTTCCTTTCAGAATGGCATCCTCACATCAGCAAGAGTGCTTAAATCACAAAAGGACAATAGAAAAGTCTAAAAACAGACATTATGTGACTTCCCACATAAGGCCAGAAAAACATACCAAGAGGAAATGTGTGCGTTACTAGTTCTGTATATAGCTATTGTAGTAATTCAGTTATGTGAGAGAAGGACAGAGAGAAGGACAGAGAGGTATTTTGTAGAAGTCATCATTCATATCTGTAATGAAGGAAAACTTTGTAAATATATGCTACAAATCTGACAGACTACATGTGGTTTGTTATAAAATAAGTTATCTGTAACTGTGCTTATAGCTGCAAAATATATTTCTTTATCAGTGTGCAATTTGAAAGGCTTGGTGCTTTAAACAGACTACAGATGGAGTCATGATGTGTCTCTGATTCAGCAGTAAACAGCACAGCAAGACTGTGTGTTTTAAGAAGACTTCAAATCCCACAGCAAGCAAGCAAGCAGTAAGCAGAGCAGAGCTCCATAAAATTTTTCATATATAAAATATAAAATTCTAAATTCAGATGTAGCTATTCAGCTAACACTCACTAAACACTGAATTCCATAAAGATGCAGGCAAGTCTTTGCATCTTCATACTCAGTGTAAAACTGTCAGTCCTGTGTTGCAGTGATTCATTTTCTGGTTCATGATTTAAAAACCATCTTAAAAATCTGACTTGATATTTCTTTCAGATCATTGGTAATTGTGCAATGAGGTGCAGATGTAAGGTATTTGATGCCATTTTGTCTTAGGAAAGTTCTGAACTTTGCCAGATCAACCTTTGATCCATGAAATGCCAGTGCAGGCCTGCCAGTTCGGGAGGGGGGGGAGGAGGTGGCACAAGTCCTACTGCAGTAGCATCATCTACAGGAAATGTTTTAAATGTAGAGATCATGCACTAACAATGGCACTTTGGTGCAATAACAGCCAAGCAGTGCATCACACTGTAGCCAAATATTATAGGTGTGCAGAATTATGTGGCTGCTTAGGGCTGGGCTCACTGCAGCAGGCATTGCACCACACCGGTCAGTTACTGTAATGCAGAAAAGAGTGAAGGGTAAAACATAACACAAGGAACTGTAAGGTATGGTACCCTTGCTATTGTTTGTGATATATCTATGCTTTTTTAGTAATGCATTGTTCAAAATGGCAGACATGAGTTAAAAGAGTACAAGAAATTTGGCCCTGAATTTTGATGTTATACATTGTTATGAAGAAAACAGTCTGCTGTAAGAACACAAATTATTCAGTCTAATTTCACATGCTGAAGATATACTTGATTATCTGAAAGCTATGAGGAGGTGGTGGACATTAAGGTATCAGTGAAAATGGCAATAACCATCTTTAACCCAGCCTCACAAACACATGCATGTTTCATCCCCACACAACAGGCAACTGCATATGAAATGTACAGAATGGTACACTTTGCCAGTCACTTAAAGCACGTGTATCTAAAATCTGAATCACGTGATTCTTGTTGGTTACTAAATGAATGAAAACCCAGTTAAATACTTAGGGAAAAATGAGGGAAATGTTTTGCAGTAAAACTTACCTGTTCAGCTTTTTCTCCTTTTTCTCCTGCATCTCCCTGGAAGACAAGACAAAAAATGGTTATGTGCTATAAAAATAAATCTCTTTTGCTTTTTGTACAGATACATCGTAGCCTAATGCTTTAAGATCAGTACAAAATTGAATTTCCTTTTTTCACATCTGTACTAGAACTTATTTAAGATCAGAGAATGGGCAACCTGGATACCATCGCTATGAGTGGAGAACAAATGCTCTCCAGCAGGGTGTTAATGTGCAGGGATGCCCATCGAAAAACAAGGCAACTGTTTCATGGCAGCTTATTTACCATGTGTCTTAGCTGGGGGTATGGTAAGGTGCTAATCTTGAGTCCAGAAGATTTAGGGTTTGATTCCAAACCAAAGAAAAATGTCTGCTGGGTGCATTAGCATGTCTTTAATCCTAACTTCCTGGGAAGCAGAGGTAGTTGGATCAATTGGGCCTGAAGTGGGAGTTGAGGGATAGACTGTAGCAACATACCACCCTGTCAAAAAGAGAATAACTATGTCCTGGCAGCCTAGAACCCTAAGAGGAAGGGAACAGGAAGAAATTTGAAGCTTGGGCTTTTAAAAAAACAAATGTGTGCCATGTTTTACACTCGCTAAACAGTGCCTTTCTGTTTAGCAAGTGTAAAATAAAGTAAGAAAAAACGAACTAAGTCCCAGAAGTCCACAAAATTGTAAATGCAGAAGGTAATAACCAAATAATCCAACGTGAAACTTCCACAAAACGACTTTATTAGATACAGAACATCAATAAAACATGATATCCACCAAGCGCTTTCGCCTGAAGCTATGTCAGGCTTTTTCAAGATAATCACCTCCAAGGTAGTACCTTGCTTTAAATAACATAACCAATTAAACTATATATCAATTTGTAAGAATTCAATTACAACAAAATTAAATTAATTAAATCAAATTAAACATAATTGAATATAATTAAATTTCATTTTCATTTGCCTGCTGAGAAATTTTCCAAAACACCATTTGAGTATGTATAGAGTCCTATAAAAAGTCTAAAATATCCACTTCTACATAAATATTTAACACATTATTTGTTAACCTAATCTGCAAAACCTTTAAAACTAGAATAAATAGTATCACATAGATAATGTTGTACTCAACTAAAATGTACACAAATGTTAAAAAATATATATAAAACTACATGTCAACCAACATTATAAAATGTTATGAAATAATGTACATTCAAGATTTAACATGGTATTGCCTATGTGACTACAAATAAATATAAATCTATAAATATAACAAATGGCAATAATATAAATGTAAATGTAAAATGTATGTAATAAATATGAATATATATATATATATATATTTATATATATATATATATATATATATATGTGTGTGTGTGTGTGTGTGTGTGTATCAATTAAAATTTTAAATAAAACCCGGCACAAGATATAAAAAGATAAGTATTAAACTTATTATAGGTAATGTCTACAGTTTAAAATACTGCAGAAATCTTTAAATTATAAAACTTCATGCACAATTCACAGAGTATGCAAATATTTTTAAAATATATTTATGTTTCTGTAAATGGTCATTTATGTGTTCTGTAAACTCATGCTAGAACATACTGCCCAACAGCATTAAAATTCTAGGATGATTTATTTTTCATAGCTCTCCCCCCATTGCTTATTGATCATCAACCCTTCCCTGGCCCAGCTGGCACTGTAGTTCCATGTAAATGACAGCTGGCCACATGAGGCCATCATCCAGGCAGGCAAGCTTCCTTCCTTCCAGTTAATGCTTTTTGCATATTCTTAAATACACCCCATGAAGGCTACAATGTGGATACATTTTTAGAGCCAAACCCACATCTGTGGCTCATACTTTGCATGCTGTGTACCTCAATCCAGTAGGTTCCAGTACTCCTTCCCATATTGCTAGTCAATTCTGGGTCATCTGTGTTGCAGCCAAGACATTATCCCTCTATGTTATGGAGCCAGCGTTTCCTGGAGAGTTTATCATTCATGTGCCTGAACTGTTTACTCTTTATTATAAGCATTAGGACTACATCAGGATGCTTTGATTTAGAAATAATATTGCTAGATCACATTTGCTGTTAAAAATATTTTACAAACTGTCAGTCCTGTGTTTGATTAATTTCTGGTTCATGATTTTAAAACCATCTTAAAAATCTGACTTGATATTTCTTTCAGATCATTGGTAATTGTGCAATGAGGTGCAGATGTAAGGTATTTGATGCCATTTTGTCTTAGGAAGTTCTCTGAACTGCCAGATCAACACCTTTCCATGAAATGCCAGTGCAGGCAGGCCTGCCAGTTGCACACACACACACACAGTAGCATCATATACATAAATATATTTATATGTATAGATATGCACTAACAATGGCACTTTGGTACATTAACATGCATCACACTGTAGCCAAATATTATAGGTGTGCAGAATTATGTGGCTGCTTAGGGCTGGGCTCACTGCAGCAGGCATTGCACCACATCTGTCAGTTGCTGTAATGCAGAAAAGAGTGAAGGTAAAACATAACACAAGGAACTGTAAGGTATGGTACCCTTGCTATTGTTTGTGATATATCTATGCTTTTTTAGTAATGCACTGTTCAAAATGGCAGACATGAGTTTAAAGAGTACAAGAAATTTGGCCCTGAATTTTGATGTTATACATTGTTAAAAGAAAACAGTCTGCTGTAAGAACACAAATTATTCAGTCTAATTTCACATGCTGAAGATATACTTGATTATCTGAAAGCTATGAGGAGGTGGTGGACATTAAGGTATCAGTGAAAAGGGCAATAACCATCTTTAACCCAGCCTCACAAACACATGCATGTTTACACAACAGGCAACTGCATATGAAATGTACAGAATGATACACTTTGCCAGTCACTTAAAGCACGTGTATCTAAAATCTGAATCACGTGATTCTTGTTGGTTACTAAATGAATGAAAACCCAGTTAAATACTTAGGGAAAAATGAGGGAAATGTTTTGCAGTAAAACTTACCTGTTCAGCTTTTTCTCCTTTTTCACCTGCATCTCCCTGGAAGACAAGACAAAAAATGGTTATGTGCTATAAAAATAAATCTCTTTTGCTTTTTGCACAGATACATCGTAGCCTAATGCTTTAAGATCAGTACAAAATTAATTTTCCTTTTTTCACATCTGTACTAGAACTTATTTAAGATCAGAGAATGGGCAACCTGGACACCAGCGCTATGAGTGGAGAACAAATGCTCTCCAGCAGGGTGTTAATGTGCAGGGATGCCCATCGAAAAACAAGGCCACTGTTTCGTGGCAGCTTATTTACCATGTGTCTTAGCTGGGGGTATGGTAAGGTGCTACTCTTGAGTCCAGAAGATTTAGGGTTTGATTCCAAACCAAAGAAAAATGTCTGCTGGGTGCATTAGCACGTCTTTAATCCTAACTTCCTGGGAAGCAGAGGTAGTTGGATCAATTTGGCCTGAAGTGGGAGTTGCCTAGAACCCTAAAGAGGAAAAAGGAAGAAAAATTTGAAGCTTGGGCTTTTGTTTTACACTTGCTAAACAGTGCCTTTCTGTTTAGCAAGTGTAAAATAAAAAGAAAATGTAAATTAAAAAAAGAAACACTAAAGAAAGAATGTGTGCCTTTGTACATGTTTGTGTGTGTGTGTGTGTGTGTGTGTGTGTGTGTGTGTGTGTGTGTGTGTGTATGTGTGTGTGTGCTTGTATGCATGAGAAATCGAAAGGGGAGGGACACACGGATGGAGCGCTGACTGCAGCATGCACTACAAAAGCAAGAGATCTGGTGAAAACAAGAGGAATTAAATATTTAGTGTTTGGTATTATTGACTGACTTTAATTTGTTATGATTTCCATTCTTTTTAGACAGTGTCATTCTAAATCAAATCCAGAGAAGCACCATGAGGTATGATGCAAAATTGGGGATAGTAAAGTGGGGGGGGTCTGCAATGCCTCACGTTCTATGATCTTTTTAAAATCATTTGCACAAAAGAATACATCTGAGAATGTGTTCAGCCAACAAAGTGGTAGTAATTGGGGTGTGTGTACATTTATGTCTATGGATATGTGTGTGTCTGTCTGTTTTTCTGAATGTGTGTGTGTGTGTGTGTGTGTGTGTGTGTGTGTGTGTGTGTGTGTGTGTGTGTCTGTCTGTCTGTCTGTGTGTGTGTGTTTGTGTGTGTATTTGTGTGTCTATGTGTGTGTGTGTGTGTGTGTGTGTGTGTGTGTGCGTGTGTGCGCGCATGTGTGCGTGTGTGCGTGTGTACGTGTGTGCATGTGTGTTTAGTTATTACATACTTGCATAACTTATATATTGGATGTAAAATACTTCCTCTAATAATTACATAGCTACAGCAAGTCTGAAACATTAGGCAGAGGAACTATTTTACATCAAAAATATAGAAATAAAACAAATAATTTAAAAGATAGCCCATTCTCTAAGTGCACTAATGCCCTTCCAGAGTGTGTTATTGTGTAAATAATACCTTTCCAGGGCTGTGGAGGGGACTTGCATTGTTTGCACGATAACGTACATCCTTTTGGGCATTACTGCTTGCTTATTGGACTTCCTAGCATTTAAAAAGAGTAAAGAACATGTAACTGATGATCTTAAGGTTCACACTGCAAAGCATGAACAGTAAACAAAGACTATTACAGATGTCTTAAAGAGCACTATAAATTCAGATTTTTTAAGGACTGCTATAATATGCATTATAATATATGTGATACCAAACATTCAATCAAAGAGTAACTTTAGCATTCTTTTTTGTAGGAAGGCTATACTCAATACCCCCTGCCCATGTGAAGTGCTATGGCTCACATACATTTGCTATTTAACTATAGTAGCTCTAGGGTCACACTACTTTGGGTATAGATCTAATACTTAGAGGATATTTAGTTAGTGGGGACAGGGTTGTATGGGTTCAAAGCCTGACTGTGTTTATTTTATCGTTTGATGGATGCTGAATAGTTATTTCCCTTTAAAGTGCAAATTGTTTATATCATAATATCATTTATATAAGCCAAAAACTGTTCTCCAACTCTGCTGGAAAAAAATGGAACTCCCTTCCTGCTGAACTAACCACCACTTGCTCCTTGCCTCATTTCAAAATATCTCTGAAGACACACATGCACAATGACACAATGACTGGCTATGTCCATGTCTAAACCCTGACTAACCTACACAATATTCAGACTGAGTTATGACAAAATGTTTGTCACACTCTCTAGTCCCTATCAAACCCAACTTTACTCAAATAATCTATTAATCCATCTTAGCTCTCAAATGTAATTCCCCTTTATTCTCTCCTTACCCTCTTTCAGTTAATTTCTTTTACCCCTTCATATCTCTCTAGCTTCCATTATCAGGACTAGAACCTCCTTTTCAGCCTCTGCTGCTTCCTACCTAACCTACCCTTCTCTTATTTCATTCTTCCTTTCTTCCTAATGATCATCCTTTTCCTATACCCACACTACTCTTATATGTTTATTTTCCCCTTTATGTTTCTTTCCATCTCCCTCTTTGTTGTTGTCTCATATCTAAATGTTACCTTACTTTGAACTTTTTCTTCAATATGTAACCTATTTTGTTTTTGTCTTTTGATCTTTGTTAAATTGCTAAATATCACTGTAACCTGCATTTTAAATGTTTATCTGTTACTTGGAGCTTTTCTCCCCGAGCCTCTGCTGAAAATGGATATGTATGCAGTCGGACTTTCCCAGTTAACAAATGTAAAATAAAAATAAAATAAATAAAATAATAAAATTAGTTTTGTATATACTGATATCATCAGCAGTAGGCAATTAACTTGTTTTCAGCTATAATATGTGGCTATATTTAATTTTAAACAACCTCCTACAGTTACATTATCAGTTTCAACTTTAACTCTAACTCATGTCAGGGCAAAACATTCAAATAGTAATTTGAAACAACAGAAATTCAATTCTACTGTTTTCGGTAATATAATGTTACACTCTGATTGTTTCATTTTTTTCTAAGAAATGCTGTAGTAACTGTGATCATGAGAAATTGTTTTTACAAAGTTCATAGGTTCATAGGTTCATACTAGGCTATCTGCCCTAGGGCATTTATAAGCCTAGCCAGAGTGTTTGGCTTTCGCCACCCATTTTAAATTAATTTTGCTATGCCCTTTTTCGAGGTTAGTATACTGTGCCTCTGTCTAACAGTGACACAGAAGTGATACCCAGGGTAAACCTATAATCTCCCATCCACTCATCAAGATTCCTCTTGAAGAGAGTCAATGAGGGACTCTGCCTAACCTGGACTGGGTAGTCTCCTTTATGATATCTGCATGCATTAAAAGTTATCTAAATGACATTTATATTTTGAAATGATGCAGTTTTACACTAAGAGCATAAATTGTATGTCATGTACTGAAATAACAATCCTGTACTGTTTGTTAATACATCTACTGTACACAAATGGCTAAGGTAAGTAGAATATACAACACAGAAAATGGTGCTGCATCCATTACCAAAACATACAGGTTTGTAATTAGAATGAAGAGAATAAGAGAGGTGTCCCTATATGGATGACTGAAGAAAGTCATCAAACACACTGGCAGTCTGTGAGTATAATAACCCAGTATAAAGCTTGAGGTTTCCTGCTATGAATGTTGATAAAACACTTTGACTGACTTTCACATTCAGCAGTGTTGGATGTATAATTGTTTAAGTGAAATGATTTGGATGGCTCCATAACAAAATTTTGTGACCTATCAATGCAAGCCCCAGAACTATAAACTCTGAAGTGCAAGCATTTCTAATCACACGAGACATCAAAATTCTTGTAATCCTGCTCAGAGTATTTTTCCACAAGGGTGAGTGCATCCCCCATCATGGAGGACTGCACCCCTCTCCACTGATGGTTATGCATGCTCCAAGTTTGTTATACTTTAGAACTAGGGGAATATACCAAACTGCAGCAGTTGTGACCTTAGTATAAAATCTTACATTTTGCACTTATTGATTGCAGTTGTCGAACTTGCATCTGCGAGTGTCACACATTGCAATGGCAATCAGTCTGGACAGATCACTGAAAATCCAGGAAGATGCTGACATTTGTATAGCCACAGAAACCCAGTTCAAAGCTGTGGAGAGCACCCTAGCCTTAACTGGTTACTCATCCTATCATACATTCAGACCCCAAACTGTGGGCAGCAAAGCCAAAGGAGGTGAAGTTTCGATATATATTAAAGACACATATACCTCCAGGCTGGTCAGACAGTATGATGCACAGGAGACACTCCAGGTGCAGTTAACCATTGACAAGACCCTATTCACATCATAGCTAGCCACAGGCCCCCAACTTTGACTCAAGATGCCCACTCCATCTATCTGGACCTCTTTGAATCTATCAAGATTCAACACTTTACCCAGATCCTAGGTGACTTTAACTACCCAAACATTGACTGGAAAAACTCATGCTAGAACGCAAATGCCCAGAGATTCCTGGATTTTATCAATGCAAATGCCTTGGAACAGCTAGTCGATACCACCAAAAGAGGTGATAATATCTTGGACTTGGTATTAATGAACATGAATAACCACTGCAGCACCCCTACAGTATTATCCTCCCTGGTAATTTCTGACCATAAAGCGGTCACTTTTGAAGTCAGCATCTCCCCTCACCCCCCTCTTAGCTAGGGTCAAACAAAAAACTTCTCCAAAGCTGATTACAACCTCCTGAGGGATGGCATAAACAGCTTCACAGCCCTCTCCCTCTCTGTAGGACCGAGCACCAATTTCCAAATCTACACCAAAGTACTATACCAGCACTTATATAGATGCATGGAATCAGGAATACCTGACAGGACAAAATCATCCTCTGCAAGGAACAGTAAACCTGCCTGGAGGACATCTGCAATTAATAAACTATATAACAAGAGGAAAAAATTGCTGTCCAGGACCAAGAAGAAGCAGGTGTCCAGTTGGAAGCAATTTCTCCTTAGCCCGAGCAAGCAAATAAGATCACTAGCGAAATTCTCTAAAGCCATCTTCAAGCCCAAATTGGCCACATCTGCTAGAGACAATCATAAGGCCTTCTTTACATATGTCTGCAGTCTCAAAGGAAGAACCCAGATTTTTCAGAACTGGTGGTCAAGGACACCACATACACAAGTACTATGGGTATAACCAACCTACTGGCTGACAGAATCAGCAAAAATTTCACACCTCTGTCCCCCCCATCAGTAAATCAGGACATCCCCAGTACCTGCCCCCTCCCTTTATCTTTAGGGAACAGGTCATCATTGTCCTATCAAAAGCAAAAAATACAGCCTCCATGGGACCAGATAACATCCCAGGCTGCTCCTACATGAACTCAGGCATGAACTTGAAGCACCATTTAGGCACCCTACTCAACTGAAGCCTGAGTACCGGCTTCATCCCAACTGAGTGGAGGGCAACCACTGTCATCCCATTACACAAAGGTGGAGCATCCACCGATCTGGGAAATTATAGACCCATCTGCCTAATTAGCCTGATCTGCAAGACTATGGAAAGGATTATCAAGGACATCATTAACAGGGACATTGGCAATCTCCAAACACTCAACCACACGCAGTTTGGCTTTATCAAGGGGAGGACAAGTTTGTTAAATCTGGTTGACTTCTTTGAGACAGTCACCAAAGCCATGGATGAGGGGAAGATGATGTACACCGCCTACCTTGACCTGGCCAAAGCCTTCAACAATATTCCCCACTTGGGCATAATAGATAAACTCTCTCAACTAAGCATCAATCCATATGTTTCCAGATGGGTAACAGACTGGCTCACTGATAGAACCTACCTAATCAAAATGGGGGAAGCCACCTCAAACAGTAGACCTGTAACGTGCAATGTACCAAAGGGATCGGACTTGGGGCCTCTGTTATTTGGGATATACTTCTCTGAAGTGCAGGACAAAACCAGTGGGCTATGGCTGACCAAGTTTGTAGATGAATGCAAGCTGGGTGTGGTCATCAATTCCCCAAGTGATGTGGACATCCCCCAAGAGGGTCTCACCCAACAAATGACTGGTGCCAGAAACATGGCCTCAAGCTGAATGCCAAAAAATGCATCATCATCCCTTTTGGGGAGAGTGACATCCCCACATATTATCACATTAATAACAATGTCCTAAGCACACAATCAGTCGTGAGGGATTTGGGCACCCAAGTTGATAGCAACCTGACTTTTGACCACCATATTGTCTCCATTGTATGGAAAGCTTTCTACATGGCCCACCTCATAAGTAAGGGTATCTCATCCAGGGACAAGGAGGTCATAACATCCCTCTATTCTTCCTTTATTATGCCCACTATTGAGTACAATGCTGCCTTTGGCATGTATCTCGCAAAGCACCTGCAGCAGCTAGAGAGACCACAGAGGTTCCTCACCTGAAGAATCCAGGGCATCAAACATCTACCCTACACAGATAGATTAACAGCCCTGTCCCTCTCCTCGGTTTCATACAGAATCCTCAGAGGTGATCTCTTTCTACCATACAAAGCAATCTCAGACCCCCGCCTTGATGGGACAGCTGCATATCTGCAAGTCAAGCTCCAGTCGAGTAACCCACATGAGCGACCTCAACCTGGTCTGTGACATGAATAGACTTGTTGGTAGGACAGATTTCTGTCCCAGAGACTTCCCCATCTGTGGAATAGACTCCCTCTCCACATCAAGCAGTGTACCTCATTATTCCTTTTAATGCGCACCCTGGATAACTGGATGGGGAACAGAAAATACACCCCTGGGATTCCACCTCTGCCCCTGCTGGACAGGGGCTTTGGGCGCTGACTTGTCTAAACATGGGCTAAACTCTTGGCTAGGCTTATAAAGGTGTCCAGGCCAATCACCTAGTAACTTCCTATGATTCTATGATCCTATGTTCAAATATTTAGTCAAATTGATAGAATATGCATTAGCTTGAGAAGGGTAGCTTACATCCTATTCATTTTTAAATCCAGGTTATTGCACATTAGTTGCTGAAATATTTCAGTGAATGAAGAGAAAATAAATATGGCCCCTGTTTTTTCATATGGAACACCATTGCAAACGTAACAAAATTCTACACATTTCAGCAGATAGGATACCCATGTGACTAGTCCTACTCAAGAAATAAACAGCACAGAAGGTGGCTGTCTATCTGCTTTGGTAATGACCTGAGATTTAGTGGCTCAGGCAGCAGAGAGAGAGATAGGAAAGTAGGAGAAGGAATGAGTAGCTATTGCTTGCTTACCCTCTTTTTGGGGGTCTGGGGAAGTCCAATGAGAGTTCCATCTTGATGATGACTACTAGTGGTACCTGTAAGTTAGCACCTGAGGTAAGGCATGTGTGGTTAAAGGAGTATGGCAGGATGACTATCAAGGTGTCATTGAAGGGAGTCAGCATGCTTATGCTTACTCTATGCACAGTATGCTCATGATCCCAGAATTGGGGCAGGGCAAAAAAAAAATGCCCAAAGATTCTATGTTATCTCATCTGACAGAAATTGCCATCTGAATGTGGTGTTCCATGGCTGTATCTATGTATTCATTAAGATATCTAAAAACATTTCAATACATTAGATGAGCTAATTAGGCTCCTATAATTAACCCACTTTTGATAATATCACAGCAAAGAACAAATCCATAGCATTATCTAAGTGATATCAGGACTTGTTATATCATTCAGGGACAAAGGGCCTGATTGAATTTCTGATGTTGTAGAGATATTCAAAGACGCTCCAACAGGATGATGCATTGGACTTTCTCCACATGCAGGTCACCATCAATAAAAACCTGTACAATATCCTAGCAAGACTCTACTGTCAACCCCCCACAAATGTCCACCTGTGGAAAATGTGTCATTACAGGAGACCACTTTTCACTTGAAGCCTTAAATTTCAAAATCTGCCACCGTAGATCATATGACTGCAATTCTACCAACGTGGTGTACTTCAGCTCTTGCTCAGTATGAGGAGCTTTTTACATCGGCAAGACCACCAGAAAACTGAGGGATCACATTAAAGAGCACTATCAAGCTGTCTGGAAAGGGGATTCTGAAAATGCTTTAGCCAAGGACATTTTAGGATGTCCCTATTCCCCCATGTGAGAACCTTTGGAGGTTATGTTATGTGTTTCTAACCACTAGATGGAGTGTTTTATTCCAGTTTTTTTACTTTGTGTAGGTTGTTGCATCTGATGAAGTTCATATTGGGATGAAATGCGGTGATTATGTTAAAGTGTTTATGTTTTATGTTTAATAAAGTTTCTCTCATGGACTATTGCCTGTTTTTTTCTGCAGTGCTATTATTTTGGTCACTTACACCGACAACAACACTTTCGGAATCAGTGCAGACTTATACCGAGGGCGACTCTTTCATAATCAGGCCCCACTGTACAACTAAGATAGTCATTCTAAAAGAGCTAAAGTTGCTACATTGTATTATAATGATGGAACTACGATGTTAAGTAGAAGAGAAGTGTTTTTACCTTGTGCCCCTTCGGTCCTTGTGTCCCCATTGGACCAGGCTGGCCTGGAGGTCCTGATATTCCAGTAGCTCCCTACAATAGAAAATGTTAGCAATCTTAAATACAATCCATATAATCATTCAGTACCAGTCTCAAGACCAAGTTAACAGAAGGGAATAAATTGGTAGCACTAAAATATGGAAATGTGATTATTTTATTGGAATTATCTGAGGAATGGCACGAAGAATAAAGATCCATATATGATGTTCCTGAAGGCTAACTTTTTTCAGGGTTTTCATTTTCTCAATTGTTTGATAGTCATCATGTAAAATGACCTCCCCATAAAACCATATGTGTAAGCATATTCAAAAAAGAAAGATTTGCACAGAAAGGAAAATGTACAGTAACCTTAGTTGTCAGTATAAATAATGTGATAAAAGGAAATGTTTTATTTGTGGCAAAGTGGTTCATGATGCAAAAGATGTGAACTGAAATATTTTAAATGTGAAAAAAACGTCATTTATGGATGGATTGTAAGGAAAATATCGAAGAATATAAGGAGATAATAGGTAGAGAGCAAGAAACTGAAACAAGAGGTAGAGCAAGAGGAAGAAATAGATCAAGATCAAGGAAAAGAACAAGAAGTGTGGATAACAATAGATTATACTGAGGTAGAAGAAGATGGAAAAGTAAAAGGTAAAACGATATAGAAAAGGTCATGAAGTAATAGTAGAAATGAGTGATGAAGAAGAAAGTTGGAGAGTGGTGAAGAGAAGAAAAATTCTATCAGTAAAAGGATAAATTATAGGAAGAGGAAATTTAAGTGTTTAGGTATGCAAGAAAATAAAAAAGGTAAAGTGTAATAAAAAGGGGGAGAATAAGTAAGGATCAATAAAAAGAGCTGAGAATACTAGCAAAAATGTGAATAGTATGAAGAATGTAAAAAGAATATTAAGGGTATTAGAACTGCATGTAGCACTTGACATGGACATGTTTAAATTAGAGGATACAATATTTTTTTTAATAGAAGGGGAGAGATTACAAGTAGAAAAGTTGTGAGGAGGTGGCATTATATGGAATACAGAAAAAGAAACATGCTCAAGTATAGGAATATTATGTACAATTTCAGCAGGAATTTTGGATTTTTACCTTGTAAATAATGGGTAGTGTAATGCAGACATGAGAAGGAAAAAGCAGGTTTATAGAATTATAGCAGCTTATGTAGATATAACGAAGAAAGAAAGAGAAGGGATGTTTCAAAAAATCCTAGATTATATAAGTGCAAACATGGATCTGATATTAGTGGAGGCTTTTAACTCTAACTTGAGAGAAAGGAAAAAAGAGGGTGGTGATATTAAAATAATGTTATGGACAATTAAAAGTGAAAAGTTATATACATAGGGCAATAACAGTGGACTTACAGAAGAAATAATTTAAGAATAGAGATAGATTATTATTTCTGAAAGTTTGAAATCATGTAAAAAGGAATAAAAGTCACAGGATTTTCAGTACATTGGTAATTTGGACAGAGATTCAAGAAAAAAGGATATATATAAAAAGCGATAAAGGTTTTAAAAGATGAAATGAAAAATATTTAGATAAGGGAGGTATAAAAAGGGTTAGACAATTATGGAAACATCGTGTAGGTATGAACACGTTTTACAAAAACTGGATATCTTGGTGGATAAGTTTTAAGAATAAATATATGAAATGTTTCTTGGAATTCCATAAGAAAGAAAAATAAGACATAAGAAAGTATGTTTGGAGACAGAGAATGAAATATATGAGATGAACCAAGAAAAGCATAAAAAGATGTTGTTTAAACAAATACATTTTTACAAGTGCTTGTTCCCCTGTACTAGGTGTATAGTCAAAACAAACTCTTCTGTTTCACTTGAATAGTAACTAACTTTTTGGTTTTATTAGTGTCCTGTAATATTACTTGCAACTGTGAGATATATCACACAAACATACAGAGGAGCAATTCATCATTCTTCTAAATAATTTTAATAGCATTAACTTCACTGATTCCAGTGATAGCTCATATGTTCATATCATGTATCAAATGCATTAGCTTTGTGTAACAAAGTATATATGTATAGGTTTACTATTCAAACCTGCAAAATTGCATAGGTTGACCAGTCACATGGTCGACCTGAAATCCTGAATCCAGAACAGCAAAATTCTGGCCATGTGAAAACTGAATACATCAACACCCATAGTTTGATGTATTTAACATAGCAGGAGGTGACGTCTGTCACCCATGCTATGCACCTTCACATACCATGACATTCCATAGTCAACGGTACATACATTTCACTATTTTGCAGGGGCCAAGCCCCCCTGCACCTCACACACCCCCCTGCAGCTTATAAATACCAACTCTGAGATTGCAACACAGTGAGAAAATGGGCTAATTCCCTGTTCCTCACTGAACCATGTTCTCGGTGCATAATGCCGAACTCAGATACTCGAACTACACAGCCCATTTGCTGTAGTGTAGTCAATGAATTTTGAGTCGGCATTCTGCCTATTTGAAAACTGCCTTTTGACTGCACGCCGGTCAACAGCAGTGACTTTGTGTATTTAGTTGCAAATCAAATATATATATATATATATATATATATATATATATATATATATATATAAATCAAAACTTCTGATAAAAAAAAAAGAAACACTAAGATAAAGTATACACTAAAATCAAGGCTCCCCACTCTGGTGTGATGAACTTTCACCCTTTATATGTATCAGAACTTCATCAGATAAATCAAATTACAGCAATTGTAGAATTTAGCAAGCCAAGATGATTGTTTGTTTGTGTCTTTCGGCTTTTGCCGGTTAGGGGTCGCCACAGCGGAACTCCAGTCTGCTAATGATTGGCAGTAGAGTTTTTACGTGCTGGCTTGCCAGGCCTAACTCACAACCTTCAATGAAGGAACGCCCGTTCACTCATGTCGCCACACAGAAGACGCTCTAACTGAGAATCGAACGGGCAACGTCTAACTGTGAGGCAACAATGCTACCGAAGCACCACCACAGCAGTAGCAAGCCAAGCCAAGGTGATAATGAATATTAATTACAAAAAAATGGCCAATGTCCATTTCTAGAAATATACTGTTTATAAACAAGTGTGGTCCAATAAATTCACTATGAACTAGCATAAATTAACTGTAAAAGAGAGTGTTAGAACATGTCCTGTATTCTAACATTAAAGTTAATTACCTGGTTGTTAAAATAAAAACATCTGTAAAGCTTTTCTCTCACTTATTGCAAACAAAAATGAAAAGTCTTATTAGACATTTATATACAGTGCCTATTGATCACTGAAAACATTTTAAGGCACATTTCAAATTAGAAGCTTCTTTGAGTCCAGGTCTAACCTCTGCATTTAAACGTAGTTGCCACTTCAATCCCTGTACTTGAAGCAAACTGTGTCACCAATAAAATTGTTAACCTGTTCTAGGACAAAAAATAAAAATCTAGTGAATCCATTACAAAGACAGCTATGTTTGCTTAAATCATTGTTGTAATTTCCATTTCTAATACCAAAATTGTGCTCTTTGATCTTGTAACTGAGCTTGCGTGTAGTTTTTCCTATATAGAAACATTTGCATGTAGAACAGATAGCACAATACACCACCATATTGCTATTACAATCAAAGTATTTAGGAAAAGATGCTTTAAAATTACAATGTGGGAAGATGTAAAAATCCCCATTGTAAATGTAATCACAACATACACATTTATTGCAATAGTACATGCCTGGAGGTTTGGATAAGTTAGGCAAAGGAGACAGTAAAAAAAGAAGATACCCGTTTTCAAAAAATAGCTTCAATGTTTTGGTGCATTTAAAAGAAAAGGTAGGAGCACTGGCTAAAAGTTGGCCAATGTTAGGGTCACTAGACACAATTCTCCAGTTGTTAACAATAATGTCTCTTATAGTTTTCATGTCCCTACTAATCGGTAGTGAAAAACTTAAGGTGCGGTCAGAAACTGAATCCACTATTATTAGGGAGAAAACCAAATCTTAATATAGGTTTAAATTTTGTGAACCTGTTAGCTATAATTTCTCTCCCAATGCTGTTCAACAAGTTCACTGGGTAACTCTTTTCCAAAATAACTTAGTAATAAAATCTGATTCTTTCTCAAAATCAATGTCTTCAGTAGTCAGTCTGAAAATTCTAATGAATTGTCTAACTACATTCCTTTTTATGAAGAATGGGTGCTGACTGTTAAAATTTAAGTAATTGTTTCTGAATGTATGTTTTCTGTGTACTGTAGAAGAAATAGACCCATTCTCCATGTTAATCGCTAAATTAATATCCAAAAAAGACACAGAATTCCATTTATCTGCTATAACAAATTCAAGGAAACCAATACTCTCATTAAGTGACTCAACAAATAATGCCAGTTGTTTCTCACTTCCTTCCTAAACGAAAAAGATATTGTCTATGTACCTCCTGTACATTTTAGTCAAATGAAAGCCTGGTAGATGTATTAAGGTGTCACGCTCCCTCTCGCTTAACACCAAATTCGCAAAAGCTGGGGCCATCTTTGACCCCATGGCAGCTCCCCTGACTTGCCTGTAAATGTCATTGTCAAAATGGAAGAAATTGTTTTCTAAATCCAAATACATTAGTGTGTCAAGTGTATCTACTTTCTTTTTAGGAAATTTAACATATTTGTAAAGAAAATGTTTAATATAATTAAGCCCTTCCCTGTGGGGAATATTAGTATAGAGTGCTACTATGTCTAGTGTAACCAAAACACTGTTAGAAAAATCAAAATTCCCTTCATGTAATAAATTTAAAAAATCCCAGGAATCTCTTGTATAATAAAGGGAGGTCTGAACTGCTGGGTTGAGTACAAAATCTTTGTATTGGGAGATGTTTTATGTCTTTGAGCATTTGCTTGAAACTATTAATCTAAATGGGGGATTATTAGTGTTCTTATGAATCGTAGGGATACCAAATAATTTGGCTAGACTGGGATTTGGAGACAACATGAATAGGAACTTAGTAATACCATGTGAATCCAGTAAGGATTTTAGAGTGTTATCAATGTGTTCAAACTGTCTGTGTACTTCTTCTAAAGTCACTCTGTCATAAAAATCATCCTTATTAAGTTCCTCTTTAATTTTGTCTGCGTACGTGTCAGAATTCATAAGAACAATCCCCGTGCCTTTGTCAGCTTTCATGATTCTCATATTTTTGTCATTAGTAAGTTCTTGTAAGGCTTTCCTTTCATCCATAGTAAAATTGAACCATTTGACATCTGTTTTGGTTAATAAAACTTTTCTACAGTCATTTTTACAAACTCTAAGAAAAGAATTAAGTGTGTTGTGTAGAGGAGGATTATATTTATTGATTTATTTACATTTTTTTACTGAGATATTCCGACTGGACGCAGGTCCTTTTTCAACGGATGCCCGGGGAGAAAAGCTCCACATCATGTACATGATAAATAGAGATACAAAGTTGCAGCAATAGTAAACAACATTACAGGTTGTTGGCTTTAATACAATAACAAGATATTAATTATCAACAGTATATACAGTAAGTGTTGCAAGTTAAGATAGTTTCTTGTTGTTTATAATATATATATATATATATATATATATATATATATATATATATATATATATATATATATATATATATATATATATATATATATATATATATATATATATACACACACTCTTCTTTCTCTGAACTGAAATATTAATTGAATTCCCGTTGAGTGGAACTTCTAAAGAATTGGTGGAAGTTTGTGAATTATCAAGCTCAGAATCATTATTCTCAATGTTAACTTTTAAATTGAGTTTTACAGCAAATAATCTGACGTCTTAACAACACGTTAGAAATATTAGCCCTCTGAGAAGGGATAAAAGATAACCATTTATTCAGAATGTTGAGATGATCATTGGATAACCTTTTGTTAGAAAGGGTGAATACAGAATTTAACCCTGTGTTTAAAGGTGTGTTTAAATGTGTATTAAAATGTGTATTTGAATGTGTGTCAACAATTAAGTCACTATTTACACACAAGCCACAAGAACTAGGTACATTGTCAGTTACACTGTTGGAAACAGTTCTGTATAACATCTGCATCTGTGACAAAAGACTGAGACATCTTCTCAGACTTGGTTATCACATTAGGTGGTGTAGTAGAATCTGTAGGTTGCAAATACTAATAGAAAATCTAAAACAAAATAATTCACTGAAAAACTTTCAGTAGCACTAGTCTTTACAACTCTTGTATTATCAGAGTAAAGATGGAAAACCTCTGTGTTCTGAGAATTACCATCCAAAATCGGATGAAAGAAAACTCGATCAGTCAAGTCCAGAATGCACCAGGAATTAGATGAGGAGTCTATTTTCAACTGCTCCTGGTGTGCATATGTCTTGGTTGGATTAAAATGTTCTTTGTTCCTCTTCCTTTTTCTCTCCCATGAATCCTTTTTGATGGATTTTCTGTCTGAAAATCCTTGTTTGATTTGGCCATAAGATCTTCCTGTAAAAAAAGAGATATCATCCCTACTATTTGTGTTGAAATTGTTATTTAAACCAGAAACTGGTGTTAAATAAACAGTTGTAGGACAAAGGACTTGGTTAGCCACTGATTGAAGCAAAGGGGCATGGCAAATAGATGGTGTAACAGACATGCCTGGTGATCTAGATGGTGAATCACTTGCCATATCAGTTGTCAAGTGAAACTGAGTAGTGACAGTAGTTAAAACTGGTGGTGCATTAAGAACTTTATTGACAATGCGATCATTAGTACTGACTGACTTGTTTCTGTCAAACAAGTCTTTATTTAACAATAAGCTTCCAGTATTGTCTAGTCCATTAGAATAATGTCCTCTGTTATTAAGTCTGAAATTCTGTTGACTCTGGATAGTAGAATTAGAAAGACAGGCATTGAAGTGTCTGTGTGAATAAAAGCCCCTGTTTTTCCAAAAATAATTATATGGATAGGAGCTTCTGTTAAGACTGCCAGTTTTGCATGCCAAAGAATCTTTTCTTAGATCAAAACTTTTCAATGGATAGCCGCTCATTTGTTCAAACAACCCACTACATGCATGAGGGCTGTAAAAAGTGTCTTGATTCCTTGTACCCCTCTTATTACTATTTTTGAAGTACAAACTTCTCTGTAAAGTAGGATGATCAGATGAGTTAATATTTCGGTTATGACAAGATAAGCTAGACCATTATGGTAATCTTGCTGGTCTCTGAGTAATTTCTGCCTTTTCCTGTTGAACAGTGTGGCAGTGGATCTAGTAAGCTTTGGAGACACGGTATCATAAAGTTGTTTAAATAAACACAACTCAGGGTTTTGGAGAATGGAAGTGTTAATGTCAGCAATTTCAGACTTCAAAACTTTTAACTGTCTGTCATTATCATTGATAGGGATTTTAAATGAGTTAACACTGGCTTCATTGTATAACTTGCTAAGTTCCTTGTGTAAAAAAGACCTATGAGTGGTCCTGTTCAGGAACTTATGTATTCTCAAGCCCCTTGGTACAATATCATGCTGTATACATGTGTTTAAGAACTGGATATCCAGTTAAATGCTTTTGTATGACATTAATTTCCATTCCAGTTTTAAAATCAATAGTTTGCAGTCTGAAGCTGAATTAGTGTAGGAAATGTGGTGCTAACTGTGTCTGCAGAGGAACAACACACTTCCTGCACTGTCCAAACATATTATAGCAGTGTAATGGAAATGTATTTATATATATATATATATATATATATATATATATATATTTAAGCAGGTTTGCTCTCAGCGATGCAGAGCGCAGCAACAGACACATGCCAGACACATGCCAGACATCCTAAAAATAGAAACTGGATATATTTAGTTATGAAAAGGTCAGGTTTAAGCATAGCTTAGTGTGTATGCATGGCTCAGTGTAGTGCTCAGCAATGCTTAAACATAGCTAAGAGGTACATGTAAAAGTATAACAGCATTTTTTCATATCTACATAGCCAAGTGGGTAGAGTAACAGCCTTACGTGCAGTAAGTACAGGGTTTGAATACACAGATACACAGAAAGGTTATTGAACATTTATTTTCCAAAAACAAATTATGCAAATTTTTTGCTGCGGTCTAAGCTCTGCTAAGCCCTGCTAAGCTGTGCCAAGCACTGCTTAAACAAAATACATTTTAGCACTACTTGGCACTGCTTGGCACTGCGCAGCTGGCAGCTGTGCTTAGCTGGCTTGCACACTGCTAAACATTAAAAAAACACACAAAAAATGAAGACTCTCAAAAGTAAAGTGCAAAAAAACCAAAAAAACAAAAAAAAACTTTACTGGTGTCTCCTGGTACCTCGGCTAAAAAGCCTTCAAGGGATAAATTGTTACACCAACAGCACATTATTTATATTACATCACATGATGTTATCCAGTTATACACATTGCACAAACCATTTTCATTTAAAGTGACTTTGAACCATGAAAAATGCTTGTAACCTCATTTCCCAGCCTTACATTCTTTATACACTGGGTTGACTATAATTTATAGTCAACATATATTTATATTTAACTACATGCTTCAAATTGGACAAACTCCTGTGAAAACAAAAATTAGTTTGCTTTATCAGCATCACCTTCACATATTAATATTCACCTCCAGGTTAAGACCTGAAGGAAATAAAGTGTTATAATTAATGATGAACCTGGTTTCCAAGGCTAACAATTTTCTATAATGAGCTTCCCCATGTTGATGTGAATGCATAGCCAACACGCTAAAGAATAAAGAGGAATCTGAGCCTGCATGATTTGAACAGAAATGATGTGCCACTGGACTATCTAATCTCCTATGTCTGATGTCCTCCATATGCTCCAAAATAGGTATTTTGACTTGTCTCCTAGTTTGTCCAATATACCATTTCTTTAACCCAAGATATAAACAACTCTACTTGATTGATAAGAAAACCTCTGTGTAGCCTTATAAATTCTCTCTCTCTCTGCCAGCATAATAACTAACTTTTGAGCACACCTTACACCTACGACAGAGATGACACTCCACCTGACCATCTATTTTGTCCAGCTTCCCATTCAATAACTGTTTCAAATTCATGCACCTCTTTATATGAAAAAAAAATAAAATAAAAATATAGTAGATTCATCTTGCATCACTATGGGCCATAATTTTCTAACTAACCTTGTTAAATGATGTGAGAAAGGGGAAAATTTGCTAACAAAATACATTTTCCTTGTACCTTCATCCAAAGATTGTTCTTCATGTCTCCTTTTTACTCCCTTACCACCTCTTTGTCAAATTCCTAAAACCCTATTCTCTGTCTTTACCAATGAATCAGGGGAATAACCTCTACACGATAACCTATTTCTTACTTTTAAAAGTTCTTGATGTATCCTTCTCTTGTCCGATGTATTGCCAAAAATACATTTGTACTCCCCATAAGGCAAAGAAATGAACAAGCGGAGGGGATGCATACTTGAGTCTAATAAAACAATTATTTGCTGCAGTTTCTTTGTGATAAGGTCTGAATTGCATCACCTTATACAACTCTAAATCTAAGAACAGCATTACCTCTCTATTGGTTTTGTATGTAAAAGAAATACCAAAATAATTTCTTTCCAGTTCAGCCATGTAAGTGTCAAATTGTTCCATTTCCCTTCGAATCACAAATATATGGTTGTCTATATATCTCCTATAGACTATGACCTTGTTGTTGAAAAATCATTTATTATACATGAATTTCTGTTAAACAATTCATGAAAATAATTGCATAAGAAGGAGCAAATGAGGCACCCAAGGCAGTACCTCCCTTTTGCAAAAATTGCTCCTCATTAAACTCAAAAAAATGGTGTGTCAGGCAGAACTCAAGCAGCTGTAAAATATAATTTGTTCTAGGCCCTTCTCACAACATTTTTGATACAGCTTCCAAACCTACTCTATGACTGATACTGGTATATAAAACTTTTATGTCCACACAAGTCTAATAAAAATCAGCCTCCCATTGCTTTCCCCCCACCAACTTACAATAATCTTGACTATTTTTAATGTGTGAAGGTACTTGACTAAACTTTTTGAGCTGTTCATCCAGAAAAATCCCTACATTTTGCAAGTAACTCCCTACCCCAGAGACAATAGGCCTTCCTGTAGGGTTCCTTAAATTTTTATGAACTTTGGGGATCGTAAAAAGCCTAGCTCTTTTGGGATTTTTAATGAACAGATTTTTAATGTCCTTGGCTTCAAAAAAGCCAAGCCTTTCCCCTCTTTCTAAGATTTCTAATAAACATGCATTAAACTCCACACTGGGATCCTGTTCCAATTTTATATAAACATCCTCATCATTTAACAAATCAAGTGCTATTTTGTTATAATGTTCTCAAAAAAAATGACCCAGTTCCCTCCTTTATTTGCCTGAGTGAAAACCAGGTTCTCGTCATTACTTCACAACATTTGCAATGTGTCCCAATCCTCTTTAGTTAATTAAACATTTTTTCTTTTTTACAAAATTCTTATATTCACGTTCAACTTCTCTACATAAAGTCTTTTCAAACACATTAATAGCAACAGTATTTTAGGAGGAACAAACTGGCTTTCATAAGGGACAGGCGGAACCATTAACTTTCCATATCCAGTAACAAACGCTTCCCCCATTATCATTGCTTCTGTTGTTATCCGTCACTTCTATCATATCCTGGATATAAAATTCCTCAGACTCATCTGATAAACACATCTCTACATTATTCACATCTGTAAACATATTTTCATATACAGATAGATTTAATAATGAATCATCAGAATCAATGTTTTCCATTTCCCTCACTAGACTCTCCCATTGAAACGCATTTACATTGCTACCCTGAGTATTTTCATTTTTTAAAAAACATAGCTAAATTCAGTTTTCTACAAAAGCATCCAACTTCAAGAAATATATCCACTAGGCTGGGAAAATGAGTGGGTACAAATTTTATACCCTTATTTAACAAGCATTTAACATTATCAGTAATCTCAAACCTGGATAAATTAATGATATCAAAATGTCCAAGTTCGACATGTTGTATGGGCCCAACTCCTTCTGAACACAGTTCCCCTGCGTGGAGGTTGTTGCACAAAAAAAAAAAAAAAAGAAAAAAAAAACCAAAGCCAGCACAAGTGAGCCATAATGAATATAGTAGTTTTTAAAACTAACTGAGACTACTTTCTTGCTTTGCTTAAACGGTTTCCCAACAATAAATCTCCATTTTTCTCCCTGGCATCAAGTTTCTTGTGCCAATGAATTGTGGATTCGATCACCAATAAGTTTGTCTATGATAATGAAATGAATTGAGCTGATGGGCAGAATGTGTGTGTAGTGTGTGTTTATATAAAGCATTATTTAATATCCCATATAAATAGCCCAGTCTGTATTACAATTAGCAAAAAAAATATCAAAAAAAAAAATACTGCTGTTTCTACTAGTATTCCTTTAGACTTTCAAATATGTTTTGCAATTAACACAGTGTCCACAGGGGGAAAACATCCAATCAATCTATCGCCCCAAAAATAGTAGTTTATAATAAAACAGGTATCTGGGACTCATGATGTGTTTAATGAGATTGAATATCCAGCAAGATTTTTTTCTTACGGAAAGAGAAAGAACATGTATTTGGATCTTACTGTCAGCTTAAAGTATTATATTCATCTATTATAAAATAAATAAAAAATATTGGTATTATTCCTGTAATAGTGGGTAAGTAAGAGTATATTATATGATGATGATTTGAAGATTTATTTTATATGTCAATAAATTTTTCCCCCAGGCGGGCCATAGTGACATATCCTGAGCTGTAGCTTCTGTCAAATCTGTTGTTGTGTTAATCCTGAGTATGATGTTTGAAACTAACATTATCTGAACAATTACGTCTTATTCTAAGAAATTGTGATTTTGAAATGCTTTTGGCTATATGTTTTGGATGAAAGCTGGAGGCATGGAGTAAAGTATTATATTGGGGGAATATCCTGTAAACTTCAGTTCAGAGTTCCCAACTCCTTCTGCCCAAGAAATGGCTGGCTCAAGGTTCACATTAAAATTTATCTTCTCCTTCTCCTGCTGTTCAACCCGGTACCTCCATTGTTCATTTGCCACTTCTGGCCTCTCCTTTGTGTTTGCTGAGGACTGCTCTGTTGCTGGTTCTGTGTACCTTCATTGCTTTCTTCGTTTAAATCCTCAAATGAGATGCTTTTCTTGCTGCTGGAGGTCATTTCACATGATGAAATAGATGAGTCTCTGGCTACACGAGCATTTGCTCCAACCCATTGATTAACATTCCTGCCCCTTTTGGGCTTCCTCTTCCAAGAAAAAAACAAGTTATTTTCATAGTCCTTAGAATCATGCTCAAGCTTACGCTTCTCTCTTGAAATTACCTCTCCTTCTATCTTAGATATTCGACCCCTAATGGTTTTCATCTTGTCAGCAAAACAGTCACCAGAAACACTTCTAAGTAGCTCTTCTTGCAGCCCCAATATTTCCACCAGCAATGTCTCTTGTGCTCTACCATTGCATTTGACCAAAATCTTTAACCATGCCGTGGTACAAGCAAGTGACGCCATCTTCCACTCCTCTAACAGGTCTAATTCATCATCTGCAAATTCAAAAGCTGGAAGTTGATCAACTCTGAGACCATGAGGAGTTAATCTAGTTGTCAGATATTTATCTAACAGTTTTGTATCATAAAACAGTCACTTCTTTTACCAGCAACCTTTCCAGTCTCTCATACTTGGCAGATTGTACATTTGTGCCACCAAGGGACCACAAATCATCTGCTGTGCACTTCTCTTCCCTCAATCTCCACATATCCAGCAATGAAACACAATCACCTTCTCCTCCTTGGCCAAAGCTAGCTGCTCCTGACAAGACTCCGATGGACATCCTAACTGTCCAATCAAAAGAAACATCCAAACTCAAACCACACAAAAAACAGAGACTCTCCAAAGTAAAGTGAAAAAAAAACACAACTTTACTGCTGTCTCTCGATACTTTGGCTAAAAAGCCTTCAAAGGATAAATTGTTACACCAACAGCACATTATTTATATTACATCACATGATGTTAACCAGTTATACAAATTACACAAACCCTTTTCATTTAAAGTGACTTTGAACCATTAAAAATGTTTGTAACCTCATTTCCCAGCCTTATATTCTTTATACACTGTGTTGACTATAATTTATAGTCAACATATATTGTTATTTAACTACCATTGCCAGTTTAAGCATTGCTCAGTTGAGGTGAGCTGGTTTGCATGGTGCTAAGTGATGTGCTGCATTTTTTAATATTGCCCAATGGCATTAAAGGGCAGGAAAACAGGTTATATTAAGTGTAATAGGTGGGAATATGGCATAACCAGTTGGAATTTGAACTGTGCAGTAACTATGGCTGGTGTTGGAGAGGGTGCGAGCTTCTGGGTGCAGCAGTGGGGCATTCTAGAGTTCAGGGTCATGGTTGGACTCCTGGTGAAAGACCATGATGACTGGCTCCTGCAGGGGCAGTTTCAGGCCTCACAGTGCAAGGCGGAGGCCTGGGACTGGCTGGCACGTGATCTCACCAATGCTACAGGTATCCCCCACATAGGTGAGCAGGTCCATCACCACTATGATGACCTGGAGCACTGGAAAGGGGATATTCTGGACATCTGGGTCTGGGAAGCTTGGGCTGGGAATGCCCCAGAAGTTTGTAAGTACTGTAACCATTGTTTTACCAATACCTAATCTGAATGTTTGTTAGACAGGTATGCATAATGGTGTGCTTCTCTCCCTACAGCTGCAGAGGATAGAGCTCACAACATTGAGGCACATGTGGGACACCTGGCCAGGTTGTGCCATGAGTGTGGTGAGTACGGATGCATTTTGCAATATAGTCATATAAGCAAGAAAGAGTAAAGCATTAACTTCCACTAGGTATATACAGTTTTGATTGTATTGCAATGAATGTGGGTGTAGACCTGGAAGGCAATAATTGACTACTTCAAAATGTAGTGCAATAAGAAGGGAAGAGTAAAGCATTAACCTTGATAACATAAATGAAATAAATTACAGCTGTATTCCATCACCTGCATTACAACTACTGCTGTGCAATAAAAATGTGAAACTCTAGCAGTAACTGCATAATACCGTCTTAAATAAAGTAAATATGCATAAGTTTTAATAAAATGAAATAAAGAAATAAAATGTATACTCTTGGTATGGCTGTATGCCTGCAGAGTTTCTGACATGTTGCTGCAGTCAATTGTACATCTCGTCTGCAGTCACTGCTATTAGTTTTTACCCCATGCATGCTAAAAATAGTATACTATCAGTCACATATTGATAGCAGATATCATTCTCTCCACAGGACCTACAGGTAAATGGTTGATGTAACCTATATTTTATCTGTAAATAATTGTGTATATAGATGTCACAGACTAATAAACGCAGCACCACACATGTGATAATACTGCCTAAAATAAAGGAAATAAGTACAAGTTGTTATAAAATGAAATAAAGAAATAAAATGTGTAATCTTGGTATGGCTGTGTGCTTGGAATGACACTGAAATGTTGCTGCAGTCAATTAGGACATCTGATGTACATGTTCTCTGCAATCACTGCTATCACTATATGTCACCATACCTGCCAAGCAAGGCATGATAGTTGTTTACTCTCTGTAATGTACCTATACAAGTCTGTCAAGTGTCACTCTGTCACGAAATGTAATTACTGTTGTGTAATTCCTCTGTCACTGATGTATCACTGACATGATGTATGTCAATAACAAAGTAACAGAACATCATCCCACAGTACACCCTGGTAGTTATATAGGTCTGCCTGATGTGCAAGTGTTTTGTGTAGTGTACCTACAGCTGTTACTGCCTGGGCCCATACTGTCCCATGCGGGTAGCTTGAGAGGCATGCACATGCTACAGCAGCTATAGGGCACCTATACACATAAAGAAAGGACAGACCTGTAGAGTAGATAGTAGTACTGTTGTCAACTATATAGCTTATAATGATATTAATGGACTGTATTTCTCTAGCCCCCACTCCTTATCTTCATATATATTTATTATTGTTATTCATTGGTTATGGTTTACTATTAACATATGTTCAGCAATAAACATTATTTTGGGAATGAGTTTTATTATTGTTGTGTATTACAATGGTTGCATACTAACATATCTTGTTGAATTACCTGTGTCGTTGGCCTAATGCCATAACTGTTACTGGCATGCTGTTCATATACTGACTGTTAAGTTAGTTACTGTTGTGTTCCTTATATTATGCATTGAAATTTGATTGTATTTCCAATCATCTGGCATGCTGTTATTACTAACAAACTATTTTGTTTATAGCTAACCTATACACATTGCTATATGACTATCACGACAGCACAACAGGGTAGAACGGTTCCTACTGATCCACCTACCCTACCTCAGCCAGCAGTGACTCTGAGCACCAGTGGATCTGGGACACAGGTTGGTGATGCCCCTTCTGCTGTACCTGCACCACCTCCAGGTGAAACCAGCTCGGGGATGGGGCCCATCCCAACGGGAGCAGTGGAGGAGAGGCGGTAGTCACCCAAGATCAACTACCAGCTATGGTGTGCAGGATTGTTCATTGGAGCTATGAACAATGCCTGTATTGGATTGAGGGCAGCCTGGACAACCTGGTAGGGCCTGGTGGACCTGGCACTCAGCCTTCAGCACAGCCACCTTTGGGAGAGTGAAGGAACAGTGTTGACTGTCCATGGGTGCAGATCTCAGTAATGTTGCTGCCATCTGGGAGCACATGCTCCTCAGATTCCACAACACCCTCCCCATTGAAAGTGTTTAGCCCCCTCATGTGTCACACACCACCCCTGTCTGCTGTCTTGTCTGTCTTGACTGTCTGGACTGTCTGCAGTTGCATCCTCTCCTACTCAACCTACCTCCCCATATGTACCTACAACCCTTCCCCAGCATTCCACTCTCTCCTAAAAAAAATGGGCACCTGTCCCACAAAAAAATATCACCCCATACATAGCTCTCTATTTCACATACATGTCCACTGGACACAACAAATTAGGTCCAATTGGCTTGACAACACATTTATGGTGTCCTCACCCCTCTCTCTGGGATTTCAGCATCCAAAGTCATCCACAAATTATGTCAAACTGCACAGCTGTTGCTGTACAAGAAATGGAAAGCTATGATTCTTTCCTACAAACTCGCTGCACATCCAAACCTATCTTTCAGTATGTTTTACCCCTTGCTTGTCCCCATTTCACTATTCTCCAATCACCTTCATTTTATTTTCTTTATATGTTTTTTAGCATGGGTTTGCATGGATTTAAGTGGGGCATCGCCATGCAACAGGTCATGCAAACCCTTCAAACCTGCTTAAAAGTGCTTTAAAGTGCCTTAATGGTCTTATGTGTTCCTGATACTGTTAGCCACATCTGTAAAATAATCACCCTTGCTAGATCTCGAACCCTGGCCCCTATCAACTATAGCATAGTGCCTTAGCCCACTACACCACTCAGCTCTTTACTGATACAGGTGTTTCCAGCAAAATATACTGACTGCCACTGATGGACTGCAAATTTATTTAATGAGAAAAATGTGAGTGCCCCTAGGACTCTGATGCGAAAAGTACACCAGTGCACACAGCCAAATACATAATGACTGTACGTGAGTCATGCGATTGCAGGTAAATGTACCCTTTTAACAGCAACATCTTTAAACATACCTGCTAAGGCAGCAATGACAAAGCACACGAGTACTACTTTGACCCTGCTGCACAACTGTCTTTGAAAGCCAAGCACATAATTATTGATGCAGACGTGTGTCACAGACTATATGTATGCACATATAGCTTGCAAATACACCTGCTGCAGCACTGATTTAGTAGCTGAGTCTGTTCAATGCCTTGCATGTAATATATTTTGCCACCCACAGTCCTGGGTTTGAAATCAGTGTGTTGCACATTACATTCTTGAGAAGCAAGTAATGACTGAGTCATGCAGTTTTAACCCACATGGGTTGCTGCTACTGATTTAACTGCTACCCATATTTGCAAGTCAAAGGCCTGTTGGTAGGGACACACTGCACATATTTGTATAGCCGAACTATATGTCACCTACTACACTGTGATTGGCACTATTATGTAACAGATGTACCTTAAGCATATGCCTTGATTGGACTGTAAAGGGTACTCTTACCCTGGCTCTGCTGTGATGGCTGAGCTGACACTGCTGCATCAGTTACATGTACAGCTTGCTGTTCTCCAAAGAGTTCACTCTCCCCACATGTGTCCTAGGCTGCAGCAACAGCTGCAGCCTGAAACGTACACAGCTGTATCTTAAGCCAGCTGATACAGACCTACCATACCTCACAACCCCCTAGAACAAGGGATCCAGACAAAATATACATAAAGGGTGGGAGGAAGGTCCAGCGACAAGGACATGTGTCACACTTTGCCTCTACAAAGATAGTGAGCAAACAGAATAGCAGATACTGCATCAGCATGCATATTCTCATGGGTATGACATCTGACACTCACATGTCTCCCTCTCCTCAATAACATCAACCCGCAATATTTACCACTGAACTGCCAGATAATCATAATGTCATGGACAATGGCCAAACATATCATGGAAAACTATGGACAAACCTCAGAAATTTCAACAGTGGACGGTATTTGTACTTACCCTCTGTGATGCTGTAGTCTCCACACCTCCACACAGACAACACATTTGCAAGCTATTTGTACAGGAACACTTCAAAAAAGGAGTACTTCACTCTACCAGGTTTGTAATAGATGTCCCATATAATGGGATGCGGATGGTAGGATGGAGGTATGGGGAATAGGGATTACAACAGTAGGCGTGTCATACATATATGGTATTGATATGTTGCTGATACTTTGTTGTCCAACAGCTGCAGACATGTCTCTCAACTATCACTGCTTTGAGTGAAATCACAGCTCTGCTCCTGTTACTCCCTCCTGCAATGGACAGCTGTTGTAGGAAAACTGTTGGTATCTGTGTTAGACATAGTGACACTAAGTAAGGGTATACACTCCTGTAACATCAAATGATGTACTGTCATTCACAACCTCTCAGTCTGTCAATGCCACACATAAATAGTGCTGGCATTGGGCAGGTGTCTCTGACTGTCCCTCATGTACCCTGGCTAGGTTACTATTTTGTTGACATTCATCCCTCATTGGTTGAGAGCTATGGCTAACATACCTGTCAACCCCCTACAGCAGGGATTCAGTCATAGCCATATGTAATGGGGGTACACAGGCCCAACCTCAGTGACAGGGGATACATATTGGCTATACAATGTAAAACTATGAATATACTAATGGATATTACTGTAGCATACATGTTTTCTGAGGAGTCTGGCATGTGGATGCCAGATTCCCTATTGTACATCAACAGCCATCAATAAATGGCCTTCCATTTGTCAGACAGTAGAGTGCAGTGATGGGTGTAGATTCATAGAGCAGAATCTGTCACGGCACAAAGGGACATGCCCAGTATTGCTACTATTTTGGTGATAACCACACATGTAGTGTATGGATAGACTGAGGGGTATGACATGTGAGGGAGTGGTGGATAGTGCAGCTCATACTGGGTGTGCAGGGTCTGTACATAGTGGATGTCCATGTATCTGGTACTGTAATGTGTCCCCCTCTTGTTGTCTTTCAGGAACAATGTATCACAGAAGGCATCCTCCATTCACAGCTGCTGAGAATACTGTTATCCTGGATAGCCTCAGAATGCATCTGCTTTCAAGGGTTCACCAACATTGTGACCAGCATGCAGCATTGTGGGGTGAATTTATCAGGGAGGTTAATGAAAGTGGGCAACAGGACAGGACGTATGAGCAGGTCCACCACAGGGCCATGGATATGCTCAGTGCCGTACATCAACGGGCAGCTGCTGTGGCCAGGGATCATGCTGCCACCGGTGGAGGGCCTGCAGCAGAACAACCTTTCACAGCCACAGAGGAATTCCTGGCAAACCTGGAATCAATCACCAGCTTCCCGGCATCCACTACCCAATACATCCTGCAGGTGGATGCCATAGCACCCACATCAGAGGAGCTTCCAGGTAAGCTTACTTTGTTCACCAGTGTAATACTGTATCAGTCATTGTGGAAGGCTGTGCATACCAGTACATGGGTGCCAGGTCTATCTGGACTGGGGTGGTTGTTTTAATGCACAGTTGTGAACTCATGCTCAATTTTTGCAATGTAGGCAATATCACATTAGCTACTGTACATGTGGATGTATGCACACATTACCCTCTAACATTGCAACATTTGGTATTGCTGACAATTCCTCTCCCTCGCATTTTCATAGGTACATCAGGTGTGGCCAGAGTCTATGATCCTGTGTCTGGCAAGTGTGATACCATTATTGTACATTTTATATATACCATAAGAATATTAAGGACTGCCATTTAGCCCAAGGCACAACTGTTATGCTTAGCCAGAGTAGAATACTTGTATGTTCCATATTGGAGCAGTTGACTACAGTGCATACAAAGGATAATCACAGCTGTGTATGTGTACAAACACCAACACATTTGCAGATATAGTCCTGAAGAAGTATGCAACCTGCTATACAGGAGGCAATGACTCCAGGATGTGTGTTTACTCACTATAGGGAGATGGTACATACTTGCAGCAGTGATACTAGAGCAGGCATGTCATTTTCAGGATAGATGTACTGGGTATTATGTGCAGTTCTATCCCATACACTGTCATATTGCATACCCCACAGGTGTAGTGTTAAGGCAACATTCACTTGATGTAGCTGAAGTACATGTTAGAAAAAGCCTGTCTTGTTTGTGTATGTTGTGTGTTTGTGCGTTGTGCATGAGATCAATGATGAGAAGATGTGTGACTGGTAATGCAGCTGCGGCTCCTCATCTGTATGACTCTGTGTGTATTACCATACATAATAGTGCAGGTAATAATGCACTGATTTTGTCTTCCTCCTCAGAGGTGAATGGGGTGGGTTGGAGTCTGTCCCCCTCACAACCTGATCTCAGTGTTCCATCGGGCTCTGATAATGATGATGACCATAGTGAGGCACAGGTGTGGGTGTTCGGGGCTGAATCTGTCCCAGAGGCTGACATTCCTCTTCTGCCCCCATTGTCCCCACACACACTCTCAGTATGCCCACAAATATCCAATCCCCAGAGGCCACAGATATTGTACAGTCACATGGTGTCAACATTGATCAGGACAATGTGACAACTATGGCATCAGTGATTGTAGGCACTGGCCATAGCCAAACAGCTGTCAAGGTTCCACACAGGCAGATTGACAAGGGTGCTCAAAGGGGGACTGCTGTCCATCCACCTCCTGTCACAGGTGTCACATCATGGGTCACTCACCACATGTTTTGGGCCATCATGGAGGCACAGGCATGTTCTGAACACAACACCAGATGGATACTCAGGGGCATGGAGGGAGCACAGTCTGACATCTGTGAATGCCTGTAACTACACATATGGACATACACACACACAGACTAGCTGGTGGGAGAGTAGGACCCCTATATATTTACTATTACACACTATAGCTCGCAGTAGTTATCACATGTGCCACAAAGTATATCTGATGTTGGAGTGTCAGCTAGTAATCTTATGGTAGATGTCATCAGCAGGGCTAGTAGGGGAAGGCATTTAGAGGCCAGCAGGTAGTCTTAGGCCCATAAAATGCATAACTATTGCATGGAGATTGCCCATATGGGCATGTCCGTACTGCTGCAGATGGATGCATGTATATACACACACAGACACACAAACAGAGTTTGCTGATGTGAGATTAGAACCCCTACGTATTTAGTAGTATACACTACAGGTTGTAGAACTTATCACATGCGCCATGGAGATTACTTGAAATTAGACTGTCAGCAGTGCTGTTAAGGTGGATGACATCAGCAGAATTTTAAAGGAGGCCAGTGTACAGGCCATCCAATAATCACAGGGCCTTAATATGTATAGCCATTGCTCAGAGAAAGGCTTGTCTGTACTGCTACAAGGGGTGAAATTTACAAACACACAGAGACACCAGCACACACACAGAGTTGGCTGTAGTACACATTACAGGTTGCAGTACTTTCCGCTTGGGCCACAGAGATTACTTCAAATTAGGCTGTCAGCTAGTGCTGTTAAGGTGGATGGCATCAGCAGGCTTTGTAAAGGAGGCCACTGTTGAGGCAAACAGCTAGTCACAGGGTCATAAAATGAATAACCATTAGACATAGGCCAGACAGGCATGCCATTACTGCTGCAGGAGATATACCTGTATATACACACAGACACACAGAGTTGGCTGCTGTGAGATTAGATCCCTTACCTATCTAGTTGTATACACTATAGCTCACAGTACTTATTGCATGCACCACAGGTTATGTCTGTTGTTTTTAAGGATGCAGCCACAGTACATGTGGCCTACGCAAAGTGGCCTTGTATTACACAGCATGTGTGGCCTGCAGAGTGCTCATGCATGCTGCTATTATAAGTTCATAGGTATGTACTAGGCTATCGGCCCAATGGCCTAAGTAAGCCTAGCCAACAAGGTTCCCTGGCTTACGTCACTCAAGAAATTTAATTTCCTGTGCCCCTGTTGAGCAGAGCCACAGAAGTTATCCCCAGGGTGTATTTATTATTTCCCATCTACTCATCAAGATTTTTCTTGAAGATTGCTAATGAGGAACTTTTCTTCACATAGATGGGTAGCTTGTTCCAGAGTATAGGAAGTCTCTGGGACAGGAATCTAACCCTCCAGCATGTCCTGTTTATTGTGGTGACAAGGTTTAGGTCCCTAGAGCATGTAGCTTGGAGGGACTGGGATTTCTTTAGGTGTACCATGTCCAACAGCTCTGGGTTTAACGTAGCTTTATATGTTAGGCAGAGATCTCCTCAGAGTAGGCGATAAGCTACATAGAATAGCTAGAGTTTTTTGAGATGGGCAGTGTAGGGCATTTGTTTGAGGCTAGTAATCCTCTTTGTGAGGTACTTCTGTGGCCTTTGCAGCTGCTGCAGATGTCTTGTGAGGTACATTCCAAAAAAGGGCATTGTACTCGATAATGGGTCTAATGAGTGCCAAGTAGAGGGGAACAATGACCTCTACTCTATAATGAGTCTAATGAGTGCCAAGTAGAGGGGAACAATTACCTCTTTTTTCCTGGATGAGAATCCTTTTGTGATGAGGTGTGCCACATAGAAGGATTTCCGGACTACTGTGGCAATGTGATTATCAAAGCAGAAACTACTGTCCACCTGGGTCCCAAGGTCTCTTATCACACATTCAGCAGACTGCCGTTTATGTGGTAGTTCATGGGTACAGAGTTTTTACCAAAGGGGATGACAATGCACTTTTTGGCACTGAGCTTGAGGTCATGCCTTTGACACCAGGCATCTGTCTAAGTGAGGTCCTTCTGTAGGATGTCCACATCATTTGGGGACTCGACTATGGCTCCTAGTTTGCAGTCATCTGTGAACTTCGTTAAGCAGAGGCCTTCTGTGTTAGCCTGTACTTCAGAGAAGTAGATACCACACAGGAGAGGTCCCAGGACTGAATCCTGTATTACTCCACTTGTCACTGGTTTGAAGTCAGATTTGGAGTCTGCAACATTTTCAATGTGGGTTCTGTCAGTGAGCTAGTTGGCAACCCATCTTGTGACGTAGGGATTTATACCTAGTTAAGTGCATTTAGCTATAATTCCAGAATGGGGGATGGTGTTGAAAGCCTTGGCGAGGTCAAGATAGGCTGTGAGAACCACCTACCAGGGGCAGCTCGGGCTATCGGACTGCTGGACTGTAGCCCTCCCACCTAGAAAAAAACAAAAGAAAAATCTGTAAAACAAGAAAACAAAAATGGAAGAAAAAAAAATCATGAGTCCCGACTCCTCTGCGCAGACACATTAGAGAACTCAGACTGCCTTTATCAGTAGTCCGGATACAGACAAAGAGGTACCCAGCAGTCTTTGCTGTGAGATACCCAGGAATTTGTGTGGTGATGATCGCACAGAACAGAGGAGTTCCGGACTGCTTCAGCTGCAGGCAGAACCAATGAGGACTGAGGGGTGAGCTGCTCTCATGGGAATTTCACTGCTGCGTGGGCTTCATTCGTGAGTATGTGGATTATACTGCTGGACAAAGGCTTCGGGTAGGTGTTTGGTCACTGGCTGGATTGTGGGCTTCATTTGTGAAACAGTTAGGTGTGGATTATACTACTGAACACTTTTTTTACAGCAGGTAGGTGAAGGCTTTGTGACATGAATTATAACTGCTGGACAAAGGGTGTATGTGTGTGTGTGTGTGTGTGTGTGTGTGTGTGTGTGTGTGTGTGTGTGTGTGTAATGCCCCAGTTGCTATATATTGGTGGCTAGAGAGAACAAATGGTGGTGGGTAGAGATACTCAGGCTTGAACCCTGTACCTTGGATGCAGGTGGCAAGGACCTGAATTCCCTATCCACCACCATTTCTAAAAAAAATTTGCAGATTTTTGCCTCATATTTGTTCTGTTCCTCATAAAATCTGTGGTTTCTGTATCTACATTTTTCCTTGCAAAGTCTGTAGTGCAGTGGTGCACTGGTAGCATTGCTGCCTGACAGCTACAGGTTCTCTGGTTTGATTCTTGGCTGGGGTGCCTTCTGTGTAGAGCCTGCATTTACTCCCATCTTACAAAGATGTGTCTGGAGTTTGTCCCTGCTCTGCTGAAAATTGTCTTTTGTTCCAAGTCAGACTAGTTTCCTGGTTAAACGTTTAAAAATAACAGGCATTTGAATTTCAGACTTCATGTTCTTCAGAAAGTACATGGTAACACAAAACTGTTTATTCTAGCAGTTGTCTAACATGGATATTTGAAATTTGTCCCTATTTCTTGGGACTGTATTCTCCCATTATTTGCTTCGTCCAGGTATTTTGTGCTAAGGTTGAGAGTTATCTATGGTGAGAACTGAATTAATTGAATGTTTGGGGGCTGTATTCCCCCCCCCCCCCATTACTGGCTTTGTCCACATATTTTTTGCTAAGAGGTTGAGAGCTATGGTGAGAACTGAATTCACTAAATATGTTTGGGGGCTGTATTCCCCCATTATTGGCTTTGTTCAGGTGTTTTGTGTCAAGAGGTTGACAGCTATGGTGAGAACCAAATTCACTAAATGGTAGCCATTTAAGTTTGTCTTCCTGTCTTTCACAAAACAGTTGATTTGGTATAGTGGTATATTTCTCTGACTGTTTTGCACAGGGTCCCCTGGGTTAAAGACGTGGCAGTGAAATGTATGGTGGTAACACAGCATTTTATTCTAGCAACTTTCCAACATTATACAAGCAATGTTTAAAATGTGTCCCTGGTTTTTGGGATTTTGCCCCCCCCCAATACATTTTGGCTTTTTCCAGATTTCTTGTGGTGCAAAGTTCAGAGATACAACTGAGTGTCAAGTAGATTTTACAAGGAGCTGAGAGATGCAGGGGAAATGAACTTTAGTGCTGTTTATTCTGAGTCTGCTTGCATTGTTAATAGCACAACAGGTAGTGTACTTGCTTTTGATGCAGAAGGCTGTGGGTTCTATTCCCACAGTAGATAGATGCATTGCTGATACTGTACTGTGCTGTAAAGTGGGTGGATGCTGCAGTCCTTTTTGGCAAAGATACCTAGAGTAGTAACTATGAACCTGTTATCAGTTTGCCATATAGTCCCTATTGCAATATTACTAGCTTATCATTTTTTTTAATGCATGCAACATAAGCAATTTATTCCTCAAGGGCAACAGGCACTTTATTTGTAGATGAATAAACAATGACATATAAAGTTGTTTGCAAGCAGCAACCTCTTCATTGTTACAGATTTCTTTAATGTGGAATTATTTAGATGACTTTTACTACTTCAGAGATTGTGCATATTTACTGATACTGGTGGACTGTAGAAGGTTGAGTAGACTTATGATGGAAATGTTCTGAATTGGGTAGTTTTGTCATTGGTGCATGCATTTTGTTTCATTGCTTACTGGAAAAATGTTCAAAACAATAAATTTAAAATGCCCTCCAACAACTGTACTGTTTTGTACAAGGAATACAATTTAATACAATCGGGAAGGTGTATCAAAGAGCATGTGTATGTTTCGTGTTCAAGGGGCCTATGATTTGAAAACAGCCCAAAAGGGGCCTATGATTTGAAAACAGCCGAAAGTTAATCTTTATCTGCCACTGGCAAAATGTATTTTCCTTGAATGTGGGTTTCAATGCATGTGAGTTTCAAAGGCAGAGAAGTTTTAATGCTAAACACTGCACGAACCAAAAACAAAAGATAAACTGAAGACCACAGACGAAGAATCCACTTGAAACACCAGTTTATTGCACCTCTAGTGCTTTGGCAACTGCCTTTAAGGAGTATAAAATATCACATAACTTACACAGTTTATATACCCTAATACATCTAACAATTAAACAAGCAGCCTAAACCAATTAATCAGTAAACATTAAACATTTTTCTGATGATTTGTATAAAAAGTTGTTATATAAAGAAAGTATTTTTATTTTGAAATATGACACTTTATTTCCTCAGGGTCTGAATGTGGAATGTAACTGGAGGCTTTTTATCTGATGAGAAAGTAGTATTAAGTATTTTTTAATGTTTATTGATTAATTGGTTTAGGCTGCTTGTTTAATTGTTAGATGTATTAGGGTATATAAACTGTGTAAGATATGTTATGTTTTATACTCCTTGAAGGTGGTTGCTGAAGCGTTAGAGGTGCAAAAAACTGGTGTTTCAAGTGGATTCTTCGTCTGTGGTCTTAAGTTTTAATGCTAAGTCTGTTTTCATTGTGAGACTGCATTGCTTTGTTTTGCAGATATCTATTGAGGTTTGTGCTGTAAAAATGCAAAATAAAACTTTCAAATGAAATCCAAATCATTGCAGAAGTAAAGCAGTATGCACATTATAGTGTTTATTGTAAATGGGGCAAAATAACCAAGGAATGGGACATTGGAATGGTTGCAGGGGGGAGGCTCCAATTGACCATGATTTTGAGAGGGGAAGGGCAGCAAACTCAGACAGCCCCGGTTGAACAATACCTCTCAGCTGTCCACATTTTTGCAGAATGAATAGATATTTGCTTCTTATTTTTGGTTTGTTCCTCAAAATGTGCGGTTTTCTGGCAAATCATTTAGGAATGTAGTCACTAAATGACAGACATTGAGTTTTATGTCATAACCTTCAGAAAAATGCATGCTAAAGCAAGACCTGTTATTCTATCAACTGTCTTAAGTTGAGCAATTTTTAGTAGTGTTTGTATGTTCCCCAATATATTTGGCCTTGTCCAGATTTCCTGCATTAACAGGTTGAGAGGTACGTGCAAATAAAATTGCTTTATAGAATTAGGCATATCCAAACCTCTCAACTGTCCCCGATTTTGGCTTAAAATGTTGCTTTTCCCCTAATAATCTCTCTGCAAAATGGCAATTTTGGAAGAAAACATGGAGGGTTTACAATTAATAAATAACTGTAATAATCAGTTATAGATTACTTTTATTTCAGAAATGCATGTAGATTCTTTTATTTTGTCAGCTGCTCAAGTTAGCAGTACTAATATTAAAAAGTGTCCCTTCTTTGACAGGTTCCCAGCTATATTGTGTGGCTATTTTATATTTTTGCATCACATTTTTGGTCCATTTTTCATAAAATTGTGTTTTTTTTGGCAAATTAGTGGCAAACCATTAAAGACTGAATTTAGAAAATAATGAAAGACATTTGAGTTTTAGATTTCATACCCTTCAGAAAATTCATACTAATGCAAAACCTACTATTCTTTTATCTTTCTAAGTTTATAAGAGCAATATTTAAAAATTGTCCTTATTTTTGGGCCTTTGTCCCACTTCTATGTATGACTTTGTCCAGATTTCTTGCTCTGAGGTTGAGACATATGACAAATGTGTCAGGGCCATCGCACTCAGCCAGAGACATTTCAAATTGTGACAAACTTGTTGCACCCCACTCCCCCATGTAGTGACTCTGGATGTGTCCAAGCAAGGCAAGGAGCAGTTATGCAGTGTAAATGTGCAGATTATCCCCCCCCTCATCCAAGGTAAACACAAGTACTACAGTGGCTTTTCATCTGTCATTGATTTTGCAGAATGTTCTGGTTTCTGTCATACTTTTATACTGTTGATTTATGCTTATTATTATTCAGAAAGTGCCTTTTGCTCTGTGTTTAAGTAGCAGTGCTTTAATGAGCATCAGGTAAGCTTGTCTGACATTGTAAGATGCAAGTAAGTTTTAATAAGCAGTATTGCTAACATTGAAAGCCTTTCTGTTGTTGCCATGCAGAGAATACTTACATAACTAGATAACGTATAAGCCTTGGGTATTGAAATGCATATGACAGTATTTATAATAAAGGACAGGATTACATTATGTTAAGCTTATTACAGGCTTTACCTGCAAACTAAACAGAATGCCAATCTATCATGTGTGTTCTATATCCTGTGCAGTAATCCTTTAAGTAATATATGTTGAGCTTGTTTCTTGTTTGCTTTTCATTTTTTACTTTGATC
>NC_056731.1:1215636605-1215689105 GCF_019279795.1 Protopterus annectens | reverse complement strand
GCCTAGCCAGAGTGTGTCAACCTTCGCCGCCCCATTGATTAATTAATTGAGCCTCTGTCAAGAAGAGCCAGTAAGGTGATCCCAGGGGTGTATTTTCTGTTACCCATCCACTCATCAAGGTTTCTCTTGAAGAGTGCTAGTGAGGGGCTCTGCCTAATGTAGTTAGGAATTTTGCTGCAAAGCATGGGGAGTCTCTGTGACAGGAATCTGTTCCTCCAGCATGTTCTATTTATTGTTGTGGCAAGGTTTAGCTCACTAGAGCGAGTGGCTAGCAGTGACTTGGATTCCTTTAGGTGGAGCATGTCCATCAATTCTGAGTTGGACATGGCTTTGTAAGTCAGGCAGAGATCAACTCTGAGTAAGCAATATGCCACTGAGTACAGCCGGAGTTTTTCCAGTCGGGCTGCATAGGACATATGTTTGAGGCCAGTAATCCTCTTGATGAGGTACGTTTGTGGTCTTTCCAGCTGTTGGAAGTGTCTAGTGAGGTACATCCCAAATGGGGCATTGTACTCTATGATGGGTCTGATGAGTGACAAGTAGAGGGGCACTATAACCTCTTTATTTCTAGATGCAAACCCTTTAGTAATTAGATGGGCTATATAGAAGGATTTCCTAACTACTTTGGCAATATGATTGTCAAAGGAGAGATAACTATCTACCTGGGTCCCAGATCTCTTATTACCTCTTCTGTATTAAGGGGGCTGCCACCTATGTGGTAATTCATGGGTGTTTTGTTTTTCCCAAACGGGATGACTATGCATTTTTTGGCATTTAGCTCAAGACCATGACTTTGACACCAGGTGTCCGTCTCAGTAAGGTCCTTTTGGAGAATGTCCATGTCAGCCAGAGAGTCAATTATGGCTCCCAGTTTGCAGTCATCGGCGAACTTGGTTAGCCATCGTCCTCCTGTGTTTGCCTGTACTTCTGAGAAGTATATGATGAACAGTAGGGGGTCCCAGGACTGAGCCTTGTGGGACACCACTTTTGACTAGTTTAGAGTCGGACCTGGAGCCCGCTATTCTTACAGTGTGAGTTCTGTCTGTTAGCTAGTTGGCAACCCATCTCATGACGTAGGGGTTTATGTTCAGGCTGGTGAGTTTTTCTATAATACCTGAGTGGGGAATGGTGTCAAAAGCCTTGGCGAGGTCAAAGTGAATTCAACCCATGTAATTAAGTACTGCTTTTGGGAACAAATGAAAAATTATGACTACATGTAAAAAGTAATGCTTGTGCTAGGAAACCTATTAATACACCTCAGGCTTGGCTTTCCTTAGTGTTTTAAAAATACCCATTGATAAAAGATATGCATGGTAAATATGGGTTTACTCAGAAATCTAATATTTCATTTTGCATCTAAGAGTCAGCCTAAACGACTAGCTTTCAAACTGATGTCCTTGGAGTAACTCTAGTATTATCTAAACCAACTTTATGTCATCCATTTCAGGACTACTGTCCTCATGACCCCTCAATTTAGGGTTTGGGAAGGTGCTGTAGATGGCATTCTTTACAGCTTTACATATGTGTCTGTGTGTCAGTGTGTGTGTGTGTGTGTGTGTGTGTGTGTGTGTGTGTGTGTGTGTGTGTGTGTGTGTGTGTGTGTGCGCATGTGTGTGCGCATGTGTGTGTGTATCTGACTGTGTGTGTATGTGTTTGTGTGTGCATGTGTTGTTTTGTATGCATGCATGTGGTCATACATCCCAACCTCTTACAGCAAGAAATCTGGACAAAGCCATAAATAACAGTGGAACAAAGGCACAAAAATAGGGACAATTTTTAAATATTGCTCTTGAAAACATAGAAAGTTGATAGAATAACAGGTTTTCCATTAGCATGAATTTTCTGAACATTATGAAGTCTGAAACTCAAATGTCTGTCATTATTTTCTAACTTCAGTCTTTAATGATTTGCCACAAATTTTCCAGAAAACCACAATTTTATGAAAAATGGACCACAAATATGAGGACAAATCTGGACATTCTGCAAAAATCTGTACAGTTGAGATGTATGATTTGGGTGTGTGCAGTGTGTGTGTGTGTGTCTGTGTGTGTCTGTGTGTGTTAGGTAGGTATTGGGATAAAACTAAAATGCATACTGGCCTTTACAACTTAATTCAGCACTATTTTTTCTTTATTTACATATGGTGGGCTTTAACTAGTGACACCCACACAATACAACATCTGCATAGCTTAGGGGTTTTCTTTCTCTTTGCCTCTCTATAATAATAAAAAGCAACTAAAGAAGACAAGGTAAGGAAAACAGTTTAAGGCTTGTTTTACTAAGGGAAGATCCAGAAGAAAAGAACAGTTTTCTATCAGAAGTGTGAGATACTTACTTGCAAGTCCCAGATTTTTGTAAAGTAAATGCCAAATGTAAAGAATTACACTGAAATCTGAAACTCACTGAGACACATTTAAAGCATTCTTATACGGGGCTTTCCCCAACATTGGGGCTGCACATTCACTCTCCCAGTAATTAAGTATAATAATAATTCCAAGATCATTGTACCACAGAGCAGGGGACTACTTTGAGGCACCATAACTTCAGGCTTAGTATGTATCACTGTCAGTCATAATAACAGTCTTATTATTCCAATGACTGCAATTCTAGTTGTGAGAATTAAAAAAAAGATGGGAAGTAGCATTATGTTATTCATATTTTGTACTACAGAAATTTATTAAGCTTTTTCATTTTAAGTACCATCAAATGAATGAACTGTAGTAAAAACTGCCAACCGTACTTGGCAGTAAAGCACATTATAATGGAAGTATGTCACAATACAGTAGATCGAAAATACACACTGCCAAATTGAAGCTGATCACAAAAAGAAGACAAAAAGTATTATTTTGTGATTGGCAAAAGAAAAAAAAAGTAGATCACTAAACTGCAGACAAATTGTCTACATAATGGCACTTTTAGGAAAAGGGCATTTAGTAACACACATGCACATGCGTACACGCACACACGTGCACACACGGGCACACACGCACACACACACACACACACACACACACACACACACACACACACACACACACACACACACACACACACACACACTTTTCACACATTCCAGTACCCGAGCATACCAAAACACGTATCCTATTCCCTAGGCTTTACTCTAACCCTGACTCATATGTGTACATATACACATGCACACCCCCCCCACTGATATAAATACTCATACACTCCACCCCAATGATGAAAATCTCCACATAAATGAAGTTTTGGCATTACTACCAGCTCCCACTTACCTTAAATTCAATGCTGCAGTATTTGTTTCTTCCTGCACTTGAAAAATAATGCTCTCAACCAGTTATGAGATCAGAAACAGCATTCAACAACTTGTACATTCAACAAACAGTATGGCACCCAAATGATTATATTCAGCCTGTACATCCGACATGTAGTATGGTACCCAAATTAATACATTCAACCTGTACATTCGACAAGTCACATGGTACCCAAATGAATATATTCAACCTGTACATCCGACAAGTAGGCTGGTACCCAGATGAATACATTCGACCTGTACATCCAACATGTAGAATGGTATTTAACTCAAATGAATACATTCGGCCTGTACGTTTGACAAGGAGTATGGTATGCAAATGAATACATTTGACCTGGTACATTCGACAGGTAATATGGAACCCAAATGAATACATTCGATCTGTACAGCCAACATGTAGTATTGTACCCAAATTAATATATTCAACCTGTACATCTGACAAGCAGTTTGGTACCCAAATTAATACATTTGACCTGTACATTTGACAAGTAGTGTGGTACCAAAATGAATACATTTGACCTGTACAATTGATAAGAAGTATGACAGCCAAATGAATACATTTGAGCTGTACATCCAACAAGTGGTGTGGCACCCAAATGAATACATTTGACCTGTACATTTGACAAATGGTATGGTACCCAAATGAATACATTTGACCTGTAGATCCAACAAGTAGTACGGTACCCAAATGAATTCATTTGACCTGTACATTCGACAAGTCATATGGTACCCAAATGAATACATTCAACCTGTACATTCAACAAGTAGTATGGTGCAGAAATGAATACATTCAACCTGTACATGTGACAAGTGGTATGGTACCCAAATGAATACATCTGACCTGTACATTCGGCAACCAGTATTATGGTACCCAAATGAATACATTCAACCTTTACATATGACAAGTAATATAGTACCCAAATGAATATATTTGACCTGTACATTCGACAAGTAGTATGATACCCAAATGAATACATTCAACCTGTGTATCCGACAAATAGCATGGTACCCAAATGAATACAATCAATCTTTACATTTGACAAGTAGTATGGTACCTAAATGAATACATTCGACCTGTATATTCAACAAGTCATATGGTACCCAAATGAATACATTTGACCTGTACATTCGACAAGTATATCGTATACAAATGAATACATTTGACCTGTACATGCGACAAGTAGTTGTGTCTTTCGGCTTTTCCCGGTTAGGAGTCGCCACAGTGGAACTCCGGTCCGCTAATGATTGGCAGTAGATTTTTACATGCCGAGTTGCTGGCCCTGATGCAGAACCTTCAACGAAGGTATGCCCATTCATGCATGTCTCCACACAGAAGACGCTCTAGATGAGAATCGAACAGGACAACGTCTTACTGTGAGGCGACAATGCTACCACAGCACCACATGCGACAAGTAGTATGGTATACAAATGAATACATTCTACCTGTACATTCAACAAGTTGTATGATATCCAAATGAGTAATTTTGACCTGTACATTCAACAAGTAGTATAGTACCGAAATGAGTACGTTCGACCTGTACATCTGACAAGTAGTATTGTACCCAAATGAATACAAGCTACCTGTAAATCCAACAATTAGTATGGTACCCAAATGAAAACATTTGACTTGTACATCCCACAAGTCACATGGTACTCAAATGAATACATTCGACCATTACATTCGACAAGTCATATGCTACCCAAATGAATACATTCAGTCTGTACATTTGACAAGTAATATGGTACCCAAATGAGTACATTCGACCAGTACATTCGACTAGTAGTATAGTACCCAAATGAATACATTTGACTTGTACATCCATCAAGTAGTATGGTGCCTAAATGGATACATTCGACTTGTACATTTGACAAGTAATATGGTATCCAAATGAGTACATTCAACCTGTACATCTGACAAGTATTTTGGTAGCCAAATTAATAAATTTATCCTGTACAATTGACAATCATATGGTACCCAAATGAATACATTTGACCTGTGCATCCAACAAGTAGTATGGTACCCAAATAAATACAGTCAACCTGTACATTCAACAAGTCATATGATACCCAAATTAATACATTTGACCTGTACATCTGGCAAGTCGTATGGTACCCAAATTAATATATACGGTTGTGTTTTTATTTTGCATTGTAACAAGAAGCTGAAATCCAAATATTGAATTAAGGTAAACAGACCTATTGTCAGTAGTGTGGCTAGGGCATGGGGAGAGGGGAAATTGCCCCTGGTGCAAAGTGCTGGGGACCCGATCAGCCAGTGTCAACCTTTTTTAGATACCTTTCAAAGGTGGTATTGCTTTTGCAGTCAAATATGAGCACTGTAGCACTCAGTATGTGGTGTAAGCTGTGGCAACTGTTTGCTATATTGTAGTAGGCAGTTGTCTACTATATATATATATATATATATATATATATATATATATATATATATATATATATATATATATATTATTTTATTTTATTTTTTTCTAACTAAAACCTGAGCTGTTACTCTCAATGCAGGCAGGGTATAAATTGTAGCAACTGTTTTCTCATTTGTAGCAAGCAGTTTGCTACAGTTTAAAAAGAAGACATTTTTTTTGTTAAACTAAAACATGTGTACCATAGAGCTCCAGACAGGCAGTGTTGAAGGTGTAGCAACTGTTTGTCACATTTAAGTCAAACAACAACAAAGTACTCCCAACAGAGTTAACGCCTCACCACGGAAAATGAAGAAAACAGAAAGTCCAACAACAGCACCACATATGAAGTGACCAGGCTCAGTTAAATTATCCAGAAAACTCGGAGAGTGTATAAAAGCAAAGATCTTTTATTCACATAAATCCAACAGGTTAGTGCTTTCATGTATTGCTTCCTCAGAACTTGAAAATTCAAATGCAACAGTTGCAATCTTTAAATACTGCAACAGTCAAGGGCAAGCCCTTCACTTAACCATTTAAAGGGAAACAACTTCCTTATCTACCTGCTGCCAAATGACACAGTATAAAACAACAAATATGCATACTATATCCCTAAACATTAAAGCTAAAAAAACTGTCATTATAACAGACATAACAATAAATAATCAAAGCCTTAAATGAAACACTACAAATGTCATTGGGCATATGTTCAAAGTTAAAACTGTTCTACCTAAAACATTCAAAGTGAATTGGCTAACATATTAGCCGTTCTACCTATATATAAAAATAAATATAAAATATCAGAACAATCAAAGGATATATACATCCTAGAAAACAGATTCTAGACAGAACATAAATGTACATATTTCACTATCCATAAATGTCATGGACTCAAAAAGGAGACATGGGCACAAACTCACGAAAAGGAAACTAAAAGAACGGGTGTATAACCATGTGTACGATATACGCAAACAAAATGAATTAAATGCACTGGCCAAGCACATCAAAGAGAATCCAAATCATGAATTCAGATTCAGGGTCCTACAAACATTAAAAGATAATATAAGAATGGGTGACAGTAATAATTATCTACACAAATTAGAACTAGATTGGATTCTCAGAACAGGAGCACACAGGGAACCTGGCATTAACAATTACTTGTCTTTAAAACCAATTTTGAAATAAAAATAGAAATAATGGTTAAAAGTTAGTTGTGAAACACATCTAACTTCAAGAATACAGATATTATTGATTAGTTCTGGATCAGGAAAACCATACAAATTATCAAGTAATTGATTAAATATTTATTATATATGTATTAATTTTCTACTCATTTATTAATTCTTTATATATTATTTATCATGCACTTCAATTAGTATAGTTTTTCATTTAATTTGATAGATATATATGTAATCTTAATGTAATATGCATAGATGTTATTTAAATTCATGTTTATTTACATTATATCATATATAATATTTCATATATAATATTTCATACATTTATTTAATGGATTTAATTATAACAAATCACAGACTTGTTTTTACAAGGATCAACAAGATGATATTTCTACCTCAATCATTAAACAATCTATTGATCAATGTAAAAATGACATTTTTAATATATGTTAATATACAAAATAATGTTTTTTGATGTTATTTCATATCCAACAATATAAGCTATCTTATATCTGGAATTCAAGTTAACTAAGTGAATTGTATTAGACATCAGTCATAATATTCATAATTGCGATGTATATTACACTGCACATATTGACATAATAAGTTATTCTAAGAACTGCTCTATGAGGATATCTGTTCATTGTGCAGAGAAGCTCTGAATAAATATTAATGTATTTCATTAGCATTTCTCTGCATGGTTACACGCAGTTTCACTTTTATGCTTAAACAGAGAAGTGAGAAATAGAGATTGAATTTTAAGCATTTTTATGCTGAAGACGCATAGTTTAAGTTAGAAGTTATAGAGAGTGTCTAAACTATGTGTATACATTTTTTATATTTTTTACAGACATTTTTTATTTTTATTGTTATATATACATCTTACTTTAACTCCCCTAGAGTTTAGCACAGGTATCAAAATAATTTTCGATGCTTGAAGCACTGGAATGTAAACAATGAATAAATGAATGAAAAACAACGTATAATATGTACTAGGCTCTTAAATTGAGTTACAGGGATTAAATGTATATGAATATACATACCAGGCATTCTAAGAACTGCTTTATGAGGATATCTATTCATTGTGCAGAGAAGCTCTGAATAAATATCAATGTATTTCATTAGCATTTCTCTGCATGGTTACACGCAGTTTCACATTTATGCTTAAACAGAGAAGTGAGAAATAGCGATTGAATTTTAAGCATTTTATGCTGAAGACGCATAGTTTGTGTCAGAAGTTATAGAGAGTGTTTAAATTATGTGTATACATTTTTTATATTTTTTATAGACATTCTTTATTTTTATTGTTATGTATACATCTTACGTTAACTCTCCTAGAGTTTAGCACAGGTATCAAAACAATTTTAGATGCTTGAAGCACTGGAAAGTAAACAATGAATAAATGAACGAAAAACAACGTATAATATGTACTAAGCTCTTAAATTGAGTTACAGGGATTAAATGTATATGAATATACATATTAGGCATAATGCCAATGATGAAATACCTTAACTTCTAGTGGATTTTAAAGCATGTGATATTTTATTTATAAGGTAGAACTGTGCTGTACCTTTAAACACTTGATTGATTAAGTATGCAATGGGGTTTTAATTGGGAATAATTAGGAATTGTATTAACTGTATAAAAGGGCACTAGAGATTGATGTTAATAGATCTGAAGAAGCGTGCGTTTAAGCACGTGAAAGCGCTTATCTTCTGCAGTTTTTATGGAATAAAAGAATTTTACTGACAACATTGGACTTCTCGTGGTGTATCCTGATTACTGTTCCAGTTTATTGAATATATATATATATATATATATATATATATATATATATATAATTTATTTTTTTTATTTTATTTATTTTTTTTCTAACTAAAACCTGAGCTGTTACTCTCAATGCAGGCAGGGTATAAATTGTAGCAACTGTTTTCTCATTTGTAGCAAGCAGTTTGCTACAGTTTAAAAAGAAGACATTTTTTTTGTTAAACTAAAACATGTGTACCATAGAGCTCCAGACAGGCAGTGTTGAAGCTGTAGCAACTGTTTGTCACATTTAAGTCAAACAACAACAAAGTACTCCCAACAGAGTTAACGCCTCACCACGGAAAATGAAGAAAACAGAAAGTCCAACAACAGCACCACATATGAAGTGACCAGGCTCACTTAAATTATCCAGAAAACTCGGAGAGTGTATAAAAGCAAAGATCTTTTATTCACATAAATCCAACAGGTTAGTGCTTTCATGTATTGCTTCCTCAGAACTTGAAAATTCAAATGCAACAGTTGCAATCTTTAAATACTGCAACAGTCAAGGGCAAGCCCTTCACTTAACCATTTAAAGGGAAACAACTTCCTTATCTGCCTGCTGCCAAATGATACAGTATAAAACAACAAATATGCATACTATATCCCTAAACATTAAAGCTAAAAAAACTGTCATTATAACAGACATAACAATAAATAATCAAAGCCTTAAATGAAACACTACAAATGTCATTGGGCATATGTTCAAAGTTAAAACTGTTCTACCTAAAACATTCAAAGTGAATTGGCTAACATATTAGCCGTTCTACCTATATATAAAAATAAATATAAAATATCAGAACAATCAAAGGATATATACATCCTAGAAAACAGATTCTAGACAGAACATAAATGTACATATTTCACTATCCATAAATGTCATGGACTCAAAAAGGAGACATGGGCACAAACTCATTATATCTCATCCTATCTAAAAAAACAAAGCTGCGTTCATTTCCAAACTCACATCTGCATTAAAACATTATTATGTTGCCCTGTTCACGTATAATATCACCAGTCTATAAATATGACAAAAATGAAAAAGGCAAAACATCCTCTCAGTGTATTTATAAGGCTAATGTGAGATAACAAAGCTCCTAGATCTCAAAATAGGTTTGATAGAGGCTCTCTAATTAAGGCCATAGCCTTTATCAGCTCTCAGCCTTACTATCCAGTTGGTTTCTTTCCTCTCCGTATTATTTCTGATGTTATCCTCCCTAATTATGGGCTGCACATAGTCTATGACCATAAATTTACAGTGATGTTCTTGCCCATTTTGCATGTACTTAACCCTAATGGCATACAGATGCTCCCTCATCCTATGCCGGAACAATCTATCTGTCTTACCGACATAGAATGAGGGGCAACCCTGACACACTGCCAAATATGCTACATGCCAACTACTGCAATTAGCTGACACCCTTAACAGTCATTTAATATCACCAGATATGGGTAAATTTTTGGAAGTTGAATATCCTATGATTCCAGTTATTCAAGGCCTGACAAAAATTAACAAGAATGGTGTAAACCCTCCCATGAGACCAACAGTCTCAGGCAGGGGTTGGTCCACAGAACCATTTTCTCTATATGTAGAGAACATCGAAGACCAATAGTTAATTGTAGTAAAACTGTACTTAAAGATACTAAGCAGTTTTTGGCAGATCTTTATGAGTTTAATAGCATGCATGAGTTGAAACCTTATATGCTTTTTGTGACATTAGATGTTCAGTCTTTCACCATTAGTCCCAATAATGTAGGTATTGAATCAGTCAAGAAATATCTGGCAAAACACAGCGACTATGGAGAACATAACATAGATCTTTTATGTCTGTTTTGAGAAATCATCCTGGAAAATAATGTATTTGTATTTGAGGACAGGTTCTTCATACAGAATGATGGCGTGGCTATGGGCACCTCGTGTGCCAACAGCTACGCCAACATGTTTTTAGCTGCTTGGGAGGAAGACATGTTATTTGTTGAGAATTGGTTCAAGAGGTGGGTACCTTTTTATCATCGTTTTCTGGATGATGTGTTCCTCATTTGGGATGGACCCACAGATGAACTAAGTGTATAGGTTGGATGAACAATATGACTGAATATTTAAGATTAACTTTGAAGTACTCATCCCATAGGCTGGAACATTTGGATGTTTATGTAGAAAGGGTGATGGTACATATAAATACTGGTGTCTTTAGGAAGAAATGTTATAAGAACACACTCCTCCATAGACACAGTATGCATCCACAGTATATTTTTAAAAATATTATAAAAGGTCAAGGAATGAGAATCTCTCACCTAAATGCCACAGATGATGGCTTTAAAATCTGAGTTGGATATGTTTAGGGACAGATTGCAAGTACGTGGCTACAAGGAGGAAGAGATAAAGGCAAGCCTTAAGGATATGGACATCTATAGACAAGAGAGAGCTGCCCCATACTTTTCTGGTAATAATAGTAATGCTAGAACCAATAGAGAAAGTATGGTATTAGGATACTGATGTATTACACAATGGACAATGGTGCCATCATAGATATTATTAACCGTCATTAGTGTGTCCTTACTACAGATTCAGTCATTAGAGAAATTGTAGGGGACACTCTGATGTTTAGATTCAAGAATAAATCTAATCTTAAACAGTTGTTATGTCAACAACATTATAGACCAGGTTTCAATAATTGTATGGGGACTACATCTTGTGGCCACTGTAACTTTTGTGAATATGTTATGGGTACTGACAGGTTAACACATCCAGACACTAGACAGATGTATAGGTTCAGGGTGTCAGCTAATTGCAGTAGTTCATATGTAGTATATCTCAGGGTTGCCCCTCATTCTATGTTGGTAAGACAGATAGATTGTTCCTGCATAGGATGAGGGAGCATCTGCATGCCATTAGGGTTAAGTACATGTAAAATGCATTAGCAAAACATGTTCTAGTGTTTGGGCAAGAACATCACTTTAAATTTATGGTCATAGACTATGTGCAGCCCATAATTAGGGAGGGTAACATCAGAAATAATACGGAGAAGAAAGAAACCAACTGGATAGTAAGGCTGAGAGCTGATAAAGGCTATGGCCTTAATGAGAGAGCCTCTATCAAACCTATTTTGAGATCTAGGAGCTTGGTTATCTCACATTAGCCTTATAAATAAACTGAGAGGATATTTTGCCTTTTTCATTTTTGTCATATATATAGACTGGTGATATTATACGTGAACAGGGCAACATAATAATGTTTTAATGCAAATGTGAGTTTGGAAATGAACGCGGCTTTGGTTTTTTAGATAGGATGAGATATAATGAGTTTGCGCCCATGTCTTCTTTTTGAGTCCATGACATTTATGGATAGTGAAATATGTACATTTATGTTCCATCTAGAATCTGTTTTCTACGATGTATATATCCTTTGATTGTTCTGATATTTTATATTTATTTTTATATATAGGTAGAATGGCTAATGTTAGCTGATTCACTTTGAATGTTTTAGGTAGAACAGTTTTAACTTTGAACGTATGCCCAATGACAACATTTGTAGTGTTTCATTTAAGGCTTTGATTATTTATTGTTATGTCTGTTATAATGACAGTTTTTTAGCTTTAATGTTTAGTGATATAGTATGCATATTTGTTATTTTATACTGTGTCATTTGGCAGCAGGTAGATAATGAAGTTATTTCCCTTTAAATGTTTAAGTGAAGGGCTCACCCTTGACTGTTGCAGTATTTAAAGATTGCAACTGTTGCATTTGAATTTTCAAGGTCTGAGGAAGCAATACGTGAAAGCGCTAACCTGTTGGATTTATGTGAATAAAAGATCTTTGCTTTTATACACTCTCTGAGTAATCTGGGTAATTTAAGTGAGTCTGGTTGCCTCATATGTGGTGCTGTTGTTGGACTTACTGTTTGTCACATTTATTTATTTATTTATTGACATTTGTTAACCGGGTTGGTCCAACTGGGCTTGTGACCCATTTTCAGTAGAGACCCGAGGAGAAAAGCTCCACGAAGCACAGCAGTTTACATAGAAAATATACAGTTACTAAAAAGGTCTTTTAAACACACAGTTTACAAAAAAGAAATGATGTTACTTAAAGAAAATGTATACAGTGTTGCAAGTTGAATATGATAAACTGATTAAACATAAGTTAAAAACACAAAAGAAGAAATGAACAAAGGCAGTGTACCTGTAGTATTTTACAGGGTAGCAGCGAAATCACATATTTACATATTTACAATACTGGTTTGATTTGTCAGTGCAGGTATCAGAGATTTGGGAAAATCACCACAATTTGGACATATTAGTTGAAATGGGGGGTATATGAAAGAGGGGATGGGGAAAGTTTTTAGGTTGGGGCTTGGCAAGGACAGATTTTGGAGTCTAGTAGGTGAGTCTTGAGTTTTTCTTTGAAATGAGATGGGTGAATAATGGAACATATGTCCATAGGACGTTTGTTCCAGGCTTGGGCAATGGACGATTTGTAAAGGTGTTTGCCGATAGTTTTTTTGGGTCGGTAGGTTTGTAATAGTAGTTGGTTAGAGGTACGAAGAGGAGAATAGATTGAGATGAGAGAAGAGAGGGCAGGATGAAGGTTTGTAGAGAAAGGAGTGTAGCATTTGAAGTTGAGATAACACCAATAACTGGGGGAATTTCAGCCAGTGTAGAGAGTTTAGGGATAAGCAGTAGTGTGCATTATATGGAGAGTTTGTGACAAATCTAGCTATCTTACGGTAAGTTTGTTGGAGTTTGTTTAAGGTTGTAGTTTGGTTATGGGTAAATACCGGGGCAGCATAAATAAGGGAGGGAAGGAGAAAAACTTGGGCAAGGGACAGTCTAGCATTGGGAGTTAGAAATCTTTTGTTTCCATATAGAAGACCTAGTTTCTGGTGAGTCTTTTTTATACTGTGTAGTAAGTGCATATTTAATTTCAGTTCATCATCGATGATGACCCCTAGGAGTTTAGTGTGAGCTTCAGGTTTGATAGTAGTGTTATTTGAGGAAGTGATAGTAAAGGTATATTTGTGGTGAGAGAGAGTGTGCAAGAAATAGTAAGAGTTTGGTCTTTTTGGGGTTGAGGTTGAGCAGGTTACTAGTTAGCCACTTTCAGTAGAGAGGAAGGTCTGTATGGTAAGAGTATGAGGTTCAGAGATGTTGTCTGAGATGGAGATGAGAGTAGAATCGTCAGCATATTGGCTGAGGGATGATCGTTTACAAGATGTGTGGAGGTCACTGGTAAAAATGTAAAAGAGGAGGGGTCCCAAGATGGAGCCTTGGAGAACTCCAGTTGGGACAGGTATGAAAGGAGAAGTAGAAGAGAGCCATTTTACTGATTGCTGCCTGCAAGATAAGTAGCTAGAGAACCAGGCAAGGGAGGAGGAAGACAGATTGGGATTAACAAGTTTAGATAGTAGTAGGGGATGAGAGACTGTATTGAATGGCTTGGAGAGGTCGAGGAAGAGACAGGATAAGAGTCTATTAATGTCCAGGGCCTCTGCAATGGTATGGGTAAAGGACAGGAGAGCAGTAGTTATGCTGTGGTGGGAATGAAAACCATGTTGTGTGGGGGTGAGGAGATTATGGTGAACCAAGTAGTTAAGTAGTTGAGAGTGGACACATTTTTCAAGAATCTTTGAGAGGGGAGATAGGATAGCTATGGGTCAGTAGTTAGAAGGGTCAGTAGAATTATCACCTTTGTGCAGTGGAATAGTGAAGAAGGATTTCCAAAGGGTAGGGACAGTGGATTCCTGTATAGATCTGTTGATTAGTATGGACACTGGATAGGCTATGGTGGCTGCAGCTAGTTTGAGGAAGGCAGGAGGTAGATTATCTGTGGGGGAGAGCAGGGTTTGATTTTATAAAGAAGAGATCGAATATTGGAAGTGGAAACAGGATGTAGAGAGAAAGGAAGATTATCAGGTAGGTTGGGAGGGGTAGACAGAGGAGTAGTGTTACCGTCTGATGGAATAAGTGACTGAATGGTATTGATAAAGTGTTTGTTAAGAAGGATAGCTGTTTCTAGAGGGGGTGTGTTGGGGAAGGGGCTGGGGGTTGAGGGATGGCCTGAGGACAGAATTCTGTTAATTGTAGTCCAGAATTTTTGAGGGTTGGATTTGTTAGCGAGTTGGCCAGAATTGTAAAAGGACTTTTTATCTGCATTGGCTTGTTTCTTAGTAAAGTTTCTGAGGTGCTTATAGTGGTGAAAGAGGGGTACTACTTTGGTTTTGGTTCAGGCTTTCCAGGCTTTATCTCTTTTGAGCATGAGGGACTTAGTTTCTTTGGAAAGCCAGAGGGCATGATTGGATTTTATTTGAATCTTTCTACAAGGAGCAAGGGAGTTTAGGGTATTCAGGAAGATGTTATTAAATCTGTTGACTGCATCATCAAGTGGGATATTTTTAAGAAAGACTAGTCTGTGGAAGATAAAATAGAGTTGAATTGTGTTAGATTAAATTTTACGAGTCTATGGCAGTCTCGATATAGATGAAGTTTGGGGGGTTGGGTGGTGTATCTGAAGACAGAAGAGGGGAGGTGGTCACTAAGTTGGTCTGGAAGAGTAGTGGGGTTGTGGTAAAGGTGAGGGGAGTTGGTAAGCATCCAGTCTATTATGGAGCTAGAAGATGCATTTCTATGGAGTCAGGTGGGGGAAGATATGTGTTGATGGAAGCCATGTAAGTTGATACTATTTTGTGGAGAGTCAGTTTTCAGCTTGGACCAGTCTAAGCTGACATTTCCTAAGATGAGAGTTTCATAAGTTATGTTGTGTGAAAACCAGGATAGTATGTTTTCAAGAGTGTTTAAGTTGTTTCCAGGTGGGATATAGATGGAGCTGACTAGCTATTTTTTGTGAGGGTTGAGGTGGCAGTTAAATATTATAAATTATGCTGGGTGAAAGTTGGGGATTGGTGTGGGGAGTGGTGATAAACTGAGGCTGTTGAAATGGAGGATGGTAACTCCACCTCTTTTTTTTTTTGGGTATCTATCTGAGCGATATATATTATAGCCTAGTGGGAGAATTTCATTATTGGAGATGGGTGGCTTAAGCCAGGTTTCAGATAAGGTGAAGATGTGAGGGGTTGTATGGGTTATTCAGGCATAGAAGTCAGTGATTTTGTTGGTTAGGCTATGAATATTTAAGGAGTATATGGCTAGGTATTTGTATTTGTAGTAAACAGTTTACTACAATTTAAAAATATTATATTTATTATTATTTTGTTAATATAATGTGTTGAAGGAGGGCTTCAGGCAGGGCACAGAAAAGGGATTTGAATGGCTAGAGCAGGGGGGGGGGTGTCATGTCATGCATTTGGCCACCTGGTTGGTGTGCCATTAGAAGGAACATACTTTTTTTTTTTGCTCTTCACTTGATGATCTGAGGGACGGGGGCTCGTTTATAGTACTGGCCCTTGTTGGCAAACATAGCCAGCATACCATACACAGGAGTTACTATAGATGCAATAAAAACACTGTAGCGCATGGAGTGCAGTGATTACATTTTGAAATCATGAAAAAGACAAACCAGTTAAGCACGTTTATAGTATGAGACCCACACCTAACCATTATTAAGCATCCCTGCTTAAGATGTTAAGATTTAATATTGTGCTAGTCAGTTAAACCTGCTAGCACTAGCCAGGATTAAAAAAATATTTTTTTTCTGCCTGCTGCCTGTACCAGTAATCTGTCCCTGACTTTTTTAGCATAAGAATATGTTATGCTATCTTTCTGACACTTTCTGACACTTTTTACTAAGGCATGTTTCTCTGCCTTTCTGATAGTGTTTGCAAAATGCTTTATTGCTTTGAAAGTTGGCAAATCACTTAGCATTTTTTGTTTTATTTTGTAAACAAGAGTACATGGAGGAGAAGAAGTTATGTGCACTATAAAGAATAATTATCAGGTCTCTGATCATAACCTTTATTACATGTTCGTGATAAAGGTTCATAAGCTCTTAGGTAAGTACTGAGATAGCTGCTCTTGTGGCCTATTTTAAGCCTGACCAATTTCCCTTTATTTTCTCAAATTAACCTATCCCAATAACTTGGATCATACCATAGATAGTTTGAGAGGACTCATGCATGGGATAAAACATTTCGGATGTACCTCTGTCCTTTAGTAGTACAGGGTGCAGTCCTGTGGTATTTTTTCTGTTTCCTAACCATAGATCTTAGTTGCACTTGAAAATGGACAGGGATAAACTTTGTTTTATGTGGATGGGGAATCTGTTCTAGAGCAATGTATCCTCTGAGAGATATACCTGTCCTTCCAAGACATTCCATTGATGTCACAGGAGAGGTTTAGGTGGCTAGACTGAATATTTCTGATGTCATTTGACTAGCTGATGTGTAGTAAATCCATCAGCATTGGTAATGGATGTAGGCAAAATGATACATACTGCATACGTCTACCTGGTGAAAGCTTTTGGCACAATTCCCCACTCAGGCATAGCAGGAAAGCTAAATAAGCTAGGAATAAACCACAATTGTTGGCATCCATGTCTCAAACACATAATATGCCAATTATGATTGGTGAATCAATCATAATCTTCAATATTGTACTTGAAGCATGCTGATTACACTCTGAGCTGAAGTGCAAAAAATACCCATGTTATGGCAAGGTTAAAGTTTCCCTGTCATGACAAAGCAAAGCTCATACTGTCACACACACTGGAGTTTCATTTTTGCAGTCACTTCATAACTGCATGGGAACCCATGTACCAGGCTTGTTTCTAAGACACCAGCGCTTGACATACTTGCATGTGATCCCTTAGTTGTGAAAATTGGGTTTTACTCCAGAGGTCTGAGACTGGGGTGTCATGGGGATTTCTCTTTTCCCTGAGATGCTGCAGTCTTGGAGTTGGTGCATATAAGAGATAAGTATGTGGAGTGGAAAATGCTCTTAGTTCAGCTGCTGCTCAAAGTTGATCATCTGCAATATGTTATGATCCTTCATATTAGGGTCAATCCCAAAACCTTCACAGTTTCATTAAGGAGGCTGGGAAACTAAAAAACTCACATCATGTTGATGTCACCAGACAAATAGCAGCCAGAAGTGAAATGCTAGATATGTCTCAAATGTCTCTGCAAGGGACATCCTGCTTTTGACTCAGATTTTTGCTCTGTCCATCCTAAAAGCATTGACTTTATATTACAACAGTGAGATGCTCTGGTTTCCATTGCAATTAAAGAAGTCTTACTTTTCAAATAGTGCATGTTAAAGTACATCCTACTACTATGTGTGACTTAAGGTATCAATATTTAAAAGTGCCCCTTTATCTGTGGCCTTTGTCCTTGGCTCTTGAGGTAACAAGTTGAGCAGTGCCCAATAGCTTTTTAAGCTGTTAGACACAGAAGTGTCACATCTTTTTTTCTTTAACCTGGGAAACTGAAGAACTAGAATTGGGAAACGGCTAAAACTCCCTGTGTACTACAAAAATGTACGATTGTGTTTATTAAATTATTAATTTAATAGATTCTTCAATCCATTTCAAGAATATTTCCCCTGAAATGGATTGAAGAATCTATTGAATCCCTTTTGAGATCACAATTCAACATAGTTATGAATGCAGACCGATAATAACCTTCTATATCACATGGCATAGCAGTAGCTGACAGTATAAAATTGTGACTAGCCCTACAGATCAGAACATATAGTGTGGCTCTGTCACTGCAGAATGCACAAATAGTGAACCCCCCCCCCAGTGTAATGCACAGTAGTGTTTGTGTCTAGGGCTCTTCCTGACATACCTAATATAATATAATTTCTTGCTCATTGTTTTGATTTGTCTCTTACCATCCCATCCACAAGTGCATATGTTTTGTGTCCATGGTCTTTTAACAAAGGATCCAAATATACATTACAAAATAGTACGTCAGAAAAAAACATATATAAATGTATATATATATATATATATATATATATAGGTATACTTTAATTCACTGAAAACACATTTCACTGAATCACATTTCACTGAATGTAAGTACTGTTGGCCAAATAAAACATATATGTAATTTTCACCACTGTAGTGTGATCCTGGATTTAGTATACATAGTTAGGGGGGGTGTGGGGGGTATAGCCTCCCAACTGCTTAGCTTTTATACTTATGAATCTCATTTCACTGATCGCTAACAATATATTAAATCAAACGTAGGTGGGGGGCTACACCCCCACACCCTCCAATGTGGGGGGCTGTGCCACCTACACCCCCCTAACTATATATACTAACTCCAGGATTGCACTACAGTGGGGAAAAGGGCATATACATTTTATTTGCCCAACAGTACTTACATTTGGTGAAATGTGATTCACTGAAATGAGTTTTCAGTGATTTGAGCTTTCAGCGATTTGGTGTGAGTGATTTAAAATTCTGGAAATGAGTTTTCAGTGATTTGAGCTTTCAGCGATTTGGTGTGAGTGTTTTAAAATTCAGGAAATGAGTTTTCAGTGAATCAAAGTAGACCCATATATATATCTATATCTATCTATTGTAAACATTGTGTACTTAATATGTATGAAACCTGTTGCATACCATTTTAGTGTTACTATATTTATTGTCCTTATTTCACTATAGAATTTTATCTCCTTGTTTAACTGAAATGTGTGCATCATGATCAATGTTCTGCCCTGGTTATGACATTTAAATAAATAAATAAACAATAAGCAATCTGCGTATGAATAGAATTTTACATCTGAAAGTCTGAAGCACCATTTCAGAGCTAATGTGTGCACAGTTTCTGTCTTGTTATTATACTAGTACCTGAAAGGGTAATGTTAAATATGTGGTTAATACCTGCTCTGTGGAGAAAACATTTTTAAAAGTGCTTCAATACTACACTTCTTTTCTGTCATCCTAATTGCATACCTCTCTCTTTGTATATGTTTGTAAGGTATCTGTATAAACTGCTCATTGTCATAACACCACTCCTGAGTAGCATTATGTTAATAATAAACAAAACAGATACTAGCTAAAAGGTAAGCTATTGTTTTACTCACTGTTTTTCCAGGAGAACCCATAGGACCTAGTTTTCCAGGCTCACCAGGAAGCCCCTGTGTAAACATAATACAATTGTCAATAATTTCCAGGATATTTTGTTGAAACATCACATCTGTTGTTTATTTGTTTATTTATGTAACGGACTGGCAAAATGGGGCACTGAGGCCTCTTTTCTTTCATAACCTAGTTTAAGAGAATGAAAATGTAAGAACAAAATGGTACAGTGATATGCAACTACATAAACAGCAGTGCACAAATATCAGCAAAGTAAAAAGAAAATAGCACAAATGTATATATATAACAATATTTAAAACAGTGCTGCAGTGAATTCAGTCCTGCAGATAAAACCAAAGGCCATCAAACAATGGATTTTTAAGTTGCAAACCCAGTGCACCAGATAGAAGAATGATCCTAAATGTGAAGAAATTCAGAATGGTTTACCTTTACTCCTTCTTGCCCCTTTGGTCCTGGAGGGCCTATGGGTCCTGGTGGCCCCTGTAGAAACACAAGAATGTAGAAATGAATGGCATGTAGATGAGCAATGCTCCTTAGATAAAGCATGTTTTTTGTAAAACTGTCTTTGTCCAGGTTAGTGCAAACAGTGAATAGTGTAGTGTATATAAAATGTAAGAATCAGATTTAGGTTTTCCTGCTTCAGTGGCTGGTGTTCTCTTCTTGAGTAATCATTCCTCTATATCAGACCATGAGAAATGAACACTGTGCTGAAATAAATACTGAAGATGTGCACCACTGCCTCAGGTGTTTTACTGTGGCTAAACTATGAATAACATAGGCAATCATTTAAGAGTTTGACTGAAAAGGCAAGAACTAAGTTCTTTATGAGACTACATTGTAGTTGGGCACACAAATGTGGACATATATATGTACATATTCATAAGAATCTTTTCAAAGTTATGTTTCTAGACATTACATAGTGCATGAGGGAACTGCATCAACAGCATATTCTGCTTCAATAATCTTAGAATGCATAAATATGTGTGGGCCACAATACAACTAAGCAAGTATGAAATACCCATGACAAGTTTTAGGGTTGGGGTGGCATCAGATTCTCAAGGTCTTCACTTCAAATAACTTTGTCATGAAGTGCAGAGCAGAGGGCATTTTGCCATAAAGGACTTTGCGCAGTACCACTAAAAGTTACACAGGTATCACTAAAAATATCCACATGACTTTTGTGGTGGGACTTGTACGGGACTATCAGACATTTCACCTTGTATATCTTCTCCATGAGCTGCAGAGCAGAGGGGACTTGATTAACTGGGACATTTTAGCCCCACCTCCCCAAAAACCCAGCGATAGAAAGCTGATAAAATAGATTAGCACCTTTCCAAATGGAACAGATGCAAATGGTTAGTATGTAATCACGCCTGAGATAAGCTGCTTGTCTAGACCACTCATGCACTATTTATGTTTAACTAGTTAAGACCACTAAACACATTTCTTTTCCAAGGGGCATAGCAGGACTGACTGGATAAGGACGTTATTTAGAGTCATATTGTTTGCAAGTGAAGACTGAGGAGATCTAACTTAGATGTACAAGAAAAGAAATCAGCAGCAGTTCACAGAGTTTACATGTGTGCTAAACTGCCAGACATTGGGCATTCTAGCTTGTAAGTACCACCCCTGTAAATCTCTGCTTCAAAGGTATTTCACCCTTGTTTGCATTATGGTACAGAAGTCAAGCTTGTAGTGATACAAAATGAGTACACCAATGCTGCTGTTCACATTCATCCAAACCTGTGAGTAATTCCATTGTGAATACTATCAAATCTGAAGGGGGATTTGATGTACTGTACAAAGGTTTGCAAAAATTCACTCTTCAAGAAGTAACAATCCAACTACAGTGCAGTCTTTAATACATTTAGAGGGCGTACTGTTACATTTTCAGTTACACCCTTACATTATTATGTTTTATCCCCTATAGGATTTACACGGTGTCTGCCATTCCTGAACACTGCTGGCACATTTTTGTGATTACAGGGGAGAGAGCCAAGGATCACAGACTAGGAAAGAAACAAGAAAACCATGGTCTATTCATTCCCCTCTCTAAAGTATAATCAGCTTATCCATTCCTTATAAAGGCAAGCTAGTTCTGCTGGGGAGCAGGCCAGGTGTTGGTCACAGAGCAGTTCCTTCTCTATCTTTCCTAACCCTTTCCCAGGAGGGGTCTGCAGATTCTGCAATAGCTGCTTGGTTGGGGAGAGGTACACATGCCCACACATGACACCTCCCCAACTCACTGATGTCTGCACCACTGTTAGAACATGAGACTGCTGAGTCTCTTCCATGAGCAATCACACATGCACAGGCAGATCTCTAATGAGTCGGCATAGCCACTCCCTTCCCCCATGATAGGCAACCTACTACCAGCTTCCTATCCAATACCCTCTGACTTGGTCCATCCAACAACCATACTGCTAATCCAAATTAAGCTGCCTGAATCATAGTCAGTGATTGAAATCTCTGTGCTATAGGGATGAGCACCAACTAACATGCTTTGACAGAAAAAAATATGAGAGCATATTCTTTCATCTAAACACATGCACACCTGCACAGTGATATAAACATATGCATATACATATCATAAAATGGGCAAGGAACATGGGCCAGTTAGATTACTAGTGACCTGTTTATTAAATGTGTTCCATGCAAGGGAGGAAACTATAACAGTTCACTTACAACATCACATTCAGCCATAGATCCCTTCAACACTGTCTTCAAAATCTCATTGGCAGCCTTTTTTTCTCTTACCACTAAATCTAACCAGCAATAAAACAAGACTCTATAGTGAACTTCTGCATAGTTTTAACTAAAATGCAGGCAATAATTACAAAATAGAAAAAATATCCTGATATAAGAGCCATTACAACAGAAGCTGTAAGCATAAGGGCTCCACAGGAAACCTGACAAATGCGCAAAAATGTACTTTATTAATATTATTTTAAACAAATGTCAATAACTTTGGGAAAACTTTATACATATACGTTCATAAATTATGATTACCAGTGATGTGCCGATAGCCATTAACTCACTGACTACAAAGATTTGCATCAAAGACTCTATCACCTATCCATGTGTCCATCTGAGCCTTGAACATGTCTATAATCTTTGACTTCAAGATTTCTTTAGGAACAACATTCCAAATTTTGGGATGATCTTTGTAATAAACCTGATTTTCAATACTGATTTATTCATGTAAAGTTTAAAATTCAAGTTGATACTAAGGAGCAATACAACTACATCTTAATTCAAGATTAAGCAACACTTCCTTCATTACATCCTTAAATGCTTTGTATGTTAGTATTATTTTCCCACCTGTACTACATATAATGAATTGGGTGGCCACGGTGGTGCAGCAGTTAGCACTGTCACCTCACAGCAAGAAGTTCTCCTGTTCGATTCTCGGCTGGAGCACCTTCTGTGCGGAGTCTGCATGTCTTCCCTGTGGTTGACTGAACTTTAAGGGCATGCAGGTAGGTGTGTGAGTGTGTGCGTATGCCTTCTGTGAAGGTTTGGCATTGGGCTGGCAACTCAACATCGTAAAAATCCACTGCCAGTCAATAGCAGAACAGTGATCTGCTGTGGTGACCCCTGAAAGACTACATATAACGGATTGAATAAACTTGAAGCCTCTTACTTCTTTCCATATAAGTCAAACTTTTCACTGTAGAAATACTTCTAGTAAACCTTCTTTGTAGTTGTTCTGATTTATTTAAGTCTGACTTTTTATAAATACAAAATACGTTATTATGTTCAAGCAAAGGGTTAATATGCATTCTGTGTAACTGGGTAATTTCCTCTGGATCACTTAGTGAAATATTTTTCAGCAAACAACCCACTTGCCTCATAGTTTTATTTTTAATGATGCACATGTTTGTCAAACAACAATTTATTTGTTCTCAGTTTATATTTTCAACATATCATCTATGGATTGCTACCACCACCAGACGCTCTGAATTTGTGCAACTCAGATTCAAAATGTGATTTTTTTGAAAATGATTTCAAAAGGACAATAACAAATGCAACTGCACAACAGCATACAGTACGTAGACAGAGATTCCTGTCAATGACCACTAAAAATTTCATAAGAAAATTCTATAGAATTAAAAAAATAATATACACTGTACAACAAATAAACAGTAAAAATACCAAACATACTTTTTTTGTTAATATTATTTCCAACAGATGTCCATACTTCTCTGCCATAACTTGACATTTTGAGTTTAGATTTTTAGCATAGTAATAATGACACATGCTAGTTTGACAGAATCGTCCCTAGAATGACTACCCTGAGAATTTCATACTAAAAATTCAACACAGTTAAAAAAGTTATAGCCCTGCACAGCAATCACTTAGTTAAAAGGGTTGAAAAAAATTATACTAAATTATATTAAACATACGTACACTTCTAAACATGAAATGCAAGAATATATGTATATATATCTGTATATATATATATATATATGTATATATATCTGTATATATATATATATATAAAACATTATCGAATGGTAAATTTATCGAAAACGTAATAGTCGATCCCTAAATATCGAACTGGCATGAAGTCGAACAGTAAAAATAACGAAAATGAAAATGTCAGAATTTTATACTTGGCCCACTTCACAACCCGAGCCTGTGTGTCATTCCTTATTCGTGAAATGTAAAAGAAACAGTACGTCACTTCAACCGTGACTCATGGTAACTAGTTATTCAAACAGTGCACTGCTACCAAACAACAATAGGAATGATAAAACTACAAGTAATATTTAACTGCTTAATTCAGCATTCTGTATCCTTTACATGTCTAAATATAAATGGAAAACTAAGCTATACCATGCTCTGCAAACCTTTTATTCCTATTAAACTATATGTATTTAAATTAATACTTGTCTGTATAATTCAATTAGACTACTTCCAGATAGTGTCAAATACAAACTATTGCTAACAGACACAAAGGAAAAAAGAATATATATGAAATAGATCATACGATTTTCTGTGGCTACAGGAGACTACACTTTTAACAGCATGGCTACAGCAGTTATAAACTCAATAGTGGAATATGCTGCTCTTTTGTTAAACACTGATTGCATACAGGAATATCTCCATAGTTTTCCGTTTTTTAGGAGAGGGAAGATATCCTGGCTTTAACTGCATCCTCACCTCATTTACTCTGCTTTGCTCTCGTATCAACACATCTAGAACTGCAGGAATGTCACAGATTCGTCTTCCCAGTAAACACCTCAATCGCATGTGCCATCCCTCTACATAGTTCTGGGTACGAGGCAAACATAACTCATTTAAAGTTGAAACGTTCCAGAATGAGATTGGAAACATGGGAGGAAATCTATTGGGACCTGTATTTCTTGTGTGCTGTTTCCTCGGTCGCCCTAAAACATACATTTCTGAGAAGTATGTCAGAAGTTCTTTACCCTCGACAGGGAATATGTCAGAAAGTATGTGGAAAGCAGAAACAACTTCATTTTAAGAAACAAGTGACAGTGCAAACAACTTTTTAACTTCTACCTGAAAAGTTGAAGAATGTCCATAAAGTGTTGCTAAACCTACTGATTGCACTTTGCGCCATACAGTCTGAGCAAAGTGGAATAAGCAACCTTTACTAATTACTTCAGCAAAGTTATGCTTTACACTTTTGATAGATGCATCTCAAAGTCTGTTATAATAAACTTTACTGTTGGCTCATAGTTTATTGACTCTAATAGAGGAAATAAACATTCCAATAAATAGTTGTATGCCTTGAAAGACTTTTTGGACATCAAGCAGTACACTAAAGGCACACTTTTACAGTTTCCACCAAAGGATATCAAACCATGTATGGACAAAGTCGTCCGTTTGTCAGAAATGTAGCATCCATAAACCAGATGGTACTTTAACACAAGTTTTGTAAGTTGTCCTTAGTACCAAATACAATAACATGCACGTTATTCTGCAACTCTACCATTCTCTTTTGTATAAAGTGACCTTCTTTGAGTGAAAACATTGTAGTAGCTACACTACCTAATGTACTGCCTACAGACTTATGTGTCAACATCTTTTGTTTTCTAACACCGTTTACTTGTTGAAGCACTGACCGTCTCAATGGCAAAGTTACAGTTGTCTCTACGGAAGATGAGGCTACAACATCATCTACTAACAGAGCAGGTGTACTTTTGGGCACCTAAGCAATTTCTTTCAGTGCATGACAAGCTTTATATTTTTAATCTTCAGTAACATCTGAAGCATGATATCTGAAGCGTGATCATGTCCTACAGATTTCAATAATATTTCACCGTCAACTTCCTTTTCTGTCACTGCTCTACCCTTGCATTTCTACATCACCAGTACTTTCTTCGTTTTACTACTTTCTCCAAGTTCTAAAGATATCCATCAATACACAGCATTGGTTTATTTTTTTTAGACATAACTGTCTCATAGATATTACCTACAACACCAGGACTTGAGTGTGAGTTGGCAGCCATAGTTCGCGTTAGACAGTGCTATAATGCACAATACGTCAGTAAACATAGTGCAATTTAAATCAACTGACTCGGCACTTTGTTAAAAGCACGATGTCAACATTTACCATTTCTTTTTAGTACAATAAGACCGTTTGGTTCAACCCACAAGAAACATACACAATATCCAAGCGACAGCCAAACAAGCAAAATAAATCCACCGGAACCACGTAAAAGTCCAAAAAGTTTAATAAATATCCACAGAGCTTAGTTGGTTAAGCGCTTTCACTTGTCAAGCGTTCTGATGAAACTCGCTTGACGAGTGAAAGCGCTTAACCAACTAAGCTCTGTGGATATTTATTAAACTTTTTGGACTTTTACGTGGTTCCGGTGGATTTATTTTGCTTGTTTGGCTGCCGAGGATTGTCCGTTTGGATATTGTGTATATTTCTTTTTAGTAACACATCATGCACGTTTACAGTTACATGCATAAGAAATATGTAAACCATTTAAATATATGACTTTATATATATATATATATATATATATATATATATATATATATATATATATATATATATATATATATATATATATATATATATTTATTTAAATGACTCTGATGGCAGTTCGCTTGTACGTTACATGTCATCATCCTAAAGGTGGCCAACTATTCCTTTTCAAAAACTGTTTATTCGTTCTAATTAGCATTTGTTGTAATTGGGGTTCAATATTTAGGGGTCTACTATTACGTTTTTGATAAAAATCACCATTCGATAACGTAATATAGGCCATATATATATATATATATATATATATATATAGATATATATATATATATATATATATATATATATATATATATATATATATATATATATATATGTGTGTGTGTGTGTGTGTGTGTGTGTGGGAGAGAGAGAGAGTATGTGTGTGTGTGTGTGTGTGTGTGTGTGTGTGTGTGTGTGTGTGTGTGTGTGTGTGTGTGTGTGTGTGTGTGTGAGTACAGTAAGATACTTCAGGGTATGTGCATTTCCATACTTCCAAAGATTAGAAAGCACATGACTTTCAGGCTATTCCTCATTACACTTCTAGAAATGCAATAATATATATACCATTGACACCATGCAAATGCTTCTTGCAATTTTATATATAAATACTGAATTGGTGACATTCTATATTTCTAGAGACAAGGGAAGTTATAGTCCTGATAGACTCTGGAAGCATAATTACCCTTGTCATGAGTCCCCTGGAATGAAGGCATTAAACTTGTAATAATCAAAAAGAAGAGGTAATAAGCATTTATGGTGATAGAAAAAGACTAAGCCTGCACACGCATGCGCGCGCACACACACACACACACACACACACACACACACACACACACACACACACACACACACACACACACACACACACACACACACACACACACACACACACACACACACACAGTGTGACATGTGGGGGGTACACGTAATGCAAAATTGGTACAACAACAGCAGCAGCTTGATTCACTCATTCACTATAATAATTTGGGGGTGGGGTGGAAAACAAGATTGTAACACTAATACACAAGTTTAGAATCAAAATTAGGAGAATGGATATAGCAAAGAAACTTAAAAGGAGCTTAAATTTGGTTGTGGCTGAATAGTAAAAAGTGATCCTGTCAGCAATCAGAACTAAATTGCAATGACAGAACAACAGACCCCAAAACTGTAAAAGTTGTCAATCTAGGGACTGAGAGTGAACTGTCAGACATCAAAAGTATTAATTAGTAGAAGACACAAGACTGCACAGTAACTTAGAAGAAACAGAACAAAGATTGATAAAGATAGGCACTTAAGTGTTGACCTTTGGAACAAAGTGAGCAGTAAGTTTAATAGGTTGAATAATATAATGTGCTGAATCCATTTGTGTCAAACAGAAAATTCAAGTAATGGCAGACTCTAAGCAAAGGTTATCTGTACGCAAAGAAAAAGAAAAGATTTTTCGAGAGACCCTTTGCAGGTAGAAGTTAAGTCAAGGAAGGAAAAGAGGCAGAGAGGAAGATATCTACTCAGTCTAAAAAAGAAAATTTACCTAAAAGAACAGAGAGTACTTAAGAGGTATGTAGAGAAAAAGGATAGGAGGTGATTTTTGTCTGTTATTATGCCTTATATGGGAAGGCATAGGAGAAGCCACAGTGCCACTAATTATCTAGGAGGAAGCTATGCCTCCCACCTTGATACAAGTTACTGATTTATGGATTTACAGATAAGCCACATAAACTTTATAAAAAACACAATGTGAGAATAATACTTTAAACAAGGAAAGAAAGAACATTTATTTATTTATTAAGATTTGATTACCCGGTGGTGCAGTGGTTAGCATTGTCGCCTCACAGCAAGAAGTTCTCCCATTCAGTTCTTGGCTGGAGTGCCTTCTGTGTGGAGTCTGCATGTCCTCCCCACAGCCAAGTGACGTTAAAGATATGCAGGTAGGTGTGAGCGTGAATGGGTGTGCCTTCCTTGAAGGTTGGGCGTTGGGCTGGCAACTCGGCACCATAAAAATCCACTGCCAATAATTAGTGGACCGGAGTTCTGCTGTGGCGACCCCAACCGGGAAAAGCCAAAAGACATTACTTTTTATTGAGATTTGATTACTGGAAAAGTCCAATTGAGTAGGAGTCCATTTTAAGCAGAGGCCACAAGAGAAAATCTCCAAAGTATTGCAAAAACATTATAAGAACAATAATTTTACAATCTTTGAAAATAATACAAAAACAGTTACAGGTTAAACAATTATACCAAATTAGACATAATATGAAAACATTGGTTAAGAATATATGTAAGTTATATGACCATGATTTAATATTTGGAAAAATTGTATCCAATTTATAGAAAAATTAAAGGCAAGTTAGTATAATGCAAAGAGGAATTGCAATATGAAGTGAGAGAAAAAAGGAATATTATGGTATATTTAGAGAGAAACCCAGGGGAGAAAAATTGACAGAAGTAAGGAAGTGAGTGAAGAAGGGAGAATAAGGAGGTATAATGTATGGATTGGTATTTCTTCACAGTTAATGGATATAGTTTATCCTGGTGTTGAGCAAGAACAGAGAAAGCTTTTGGCTAGGAAGTTTTTCAGAATGGTTTTGAAGAATGAGAGGGAGAGAGGTATTGACCTGATGGATATAGGTAAGGAGTTTCAGGCCTTAGCATGTAGATATATAATCAACATTATAAGGAAAGATAGTGGACAAGTTGTACCCATTACTTCTTGCTCCTTTTCTGAGTAAAAAGAAGACCTTTTGCATGCAACAGGTAATGATAGGAAGACATTCTACATCAAAAACTACTGACAAAACCTTATAGAACAATACTAATGAAGGTAGCCTATAGTCATATTAGGAACCAACTAGGGAAAGGCAAAAATGAAAGAATACAAGTAGTATTGTACTGGCCAGGCATAATGAATAGATAGCCTCTGTGCTTATTTCCCAGACAGCTAGAAAATTGCCCCCCCCCCACCGCCATTCTGGATTTAAGACTCTAGTAATGTCAATGCCTATTATAGAGGTGCCTGTGGAGTTGGAGCACATTGTTATGGACAGCGTGGGGCCATGAGCAAAATCTAGCAATGGATATCAGTGCATAATACTAATAAAAGACTACACTCCAATGTTTCTAGAGGCACTGCCATGGTAATGTTAAGGTTATTAACAGAGAACTGATACTGTCATCCTCCAGATACTTTCTGACCAAGTCATTCCTTTTACGGTAAGAGTATTAGTCTTTTATGTCAGCGTGTTAAAGTCGAACATTTCAAGACACAAGCCTACCATTCACTGACTACTGGACTAGTAGAGAGGTTTAAAAAATTCTAAAATCTATCTTAATGAAAGTTACTGATACAGATGGTAAAGACTGGGAACAGTTGTTACTCACTGGTTTCAGTCAAAGAGGTATACCCTCCCTGCAGGTTCATGTGAAGCAATTATAAACAATGTCTTCCTGCCAAAATTAGAGTTGTCTCTTCCTCTGATATCTCTTGGAAACTCCTAAATTATAAACATGTTACAAACCACTTGAGTACAAGCTTCTCAGGTTCATATACAGTATGTGTCTGATCAATGCATACACCATTGCCTACGTATAACACATTTCCCATTTTCTCCTTTGTGCACCTTTTTTATTATCTGTTACTCTCTATAATATAATAATTAGTGAACTATACCCACAGTTATCCAGTATACTACCATATCATGCATAACACACCCTTAGAAACCATGATCCGGGGGCAAATTCTCTTTATCATCCTTGGTATGTCATCAATACCAGTGGATATATCATCTCCAGACTTGGTCCTTCTGTCTGAAATACTACAGCACCTAACATTCACTAACATCCTTGCTTTTAGATTATTTCTCAGCCTCAACACCATGCACCTACTTTAACTGAATCCTCTCTTAACATATACTAATACATTTTTTCATAGCAAATCCAAGAGAGACTCAAGTAGCTCTCAGCACATGCAGCCTGTAATATATGATTGCACCTCATTAAGCTATTATACGTAACAATATTGTCATATATTGTTTTCCTTAAATGTGTTTCATTCTACAACCGATGCAAATAATGGAATGTTTATGTATCAATGACAATATTAATTATGTTTTGTAAAATATGCATTTACCACTGTCAGGTACAAACTGAATTATTTCAAAATGGTTGGTATAATTGATCGAATTGTAAATTTGCCCAGCCCACCCACACAGTTAACAAATGTAATGAAAAACAATAATAACAAATATCCATGAGATATTGGTAATTTGTATACCTTTTCATGAATGTGTATAAAATACGCAGAAGTATACACCTTACAAAAAGTTACTCAGTATAAAGTGTAAGGTCATATCATGATGAATAAAGCTGTCATTGATACATACTGATTACATTCTACAGTTACAAAAATAGAGAGATATTTATGTGTATATGAAAATAGATTAGATTTGTGAAGTTTTGTTAATATTAAAAAAAAAGTTTTAAAGATTACCTGACATTATGTGAAAAGCCATATCACAGAGGCCAAACTCTTACTCCACCTGCTGTAAAATGTCACTTTTTTGCTATTGACTTCAATATTTTTTTCCATAAGTCTCTGGGACAGGAATCTATCCCTCCAGCACATCCTATTTATTGTTGTGGTGAGGTTTAGATCCCTAGACCGTGTGGCTCGAGGTGATAAGGTTTTCTTTAGGTGGAGCATGTCCATCAATTCTGGGTTGGACATGGCCTTGTATGTCAGGCAGAGATCACCTCTGAGTAGGTGGTATGCAACCGAGTACAGCTGGAGTTTTTTCAGTCGAGCTGCATAGGGCATCTGTTTGAGGCCAGTGATCCTCTTGGTGAGGTACTTCTGTGGTCTTTCCAGCTGTTGCAGGTGTCTTGTAAGGTACATCCCAAATGGGGCATTGTACTCTGTGATGGGTCTGATGAGTGATGAGTAGAGGGGCACAATGACCTCTTTTAATCTGGATTTGAACCCTTTTGTGATTAGGTGGGCCACATAGAAGGATTTTCTAACCACTTTGGCAATGTGATTATCAAAGGTGAGATTACTGTCTACTTGGATCCCCAGATCCCTTATTATGTCTTCCGTATTTAGGGGACTACCACCTATGTGGTAGTTTGTGGGTACTTTGTTTTTTCCAAACGGGATGACTATGCACTTTTTGGCATTTAGCTTGAGGCCATGATTTTGACACCATGTATCCATCTCAGTGAGGCCCTTTTGGAGGATGTCTGTGTCAGCTGGAGAGTCAATTATAGCCCCTAGTTTGCAGTCGTCTGTGAACTTGGTCAGCCATAGTCCTCCTGTGCTTGTCTGTACCTCTGACAAGTATATGCCGAACAGGAAGGGTCCTAGGACTGAGCCCTGGGGAATTCCACTTGTAACCGGTTTAGAGTCGGACCTAGCTTCTGCAGCTCTCACCATGTGGGTTCTGTCCATGAGCCAGTTGGCAACCCATCCTGTGACGTAGGGGTTTATGATCAGGCTGGTGAGCTTGTCTATAATACCAGAATGGGGAATGGTGTTGAAGGCCTTAGTGAGGTTTAGTAGGCTGTGTGTACCACCTTTCCCTCATCTATAGCCTTGGTAACTGTCTCAAAGACGTCCACCAGGTTTACAAGGCATGATCTGCCCTTAAAAAAGCCGAACTGGGTAGGGTCCATTGTTTGGAGGTTCCCAATGTCTCTGTTAATGAGTTCCAGGATGATGCACTCCATATCCTTGCAAACCAAGCTAGTCAGGCTTATAGGGTGATAGTTTCTGGGGTCTGTTGTTGCTCCACCTTTGTGGAGTGGAATAACCATTGCTGTGCGCCACTCTATGGGTACATAGCCTGTGGAGAGGCTGAGTTTGAACAGTGTGTTTAGGTGAAGGGTTAGTTCATCTTTGAGCTCATGTAGGATGCAGCCTGGGACACCGTCCGATCCCATTGATGCTGTGTTTTTGGCTTTGGAGAGGGCTGTTTTAACCTGAGTGCCTGTGATTTCAGGAACTCTACATTCTTGTGGTATGGTTATGGGCCCTTTTGGGGGTGAGAGGGGGGTGAAGTTTGCGCTGAACCTGTCTGCCAGGATGTTGGTGATATTCGTCAGTTCAGTGTATTTTGTGCCATTCTGCATTAACTCCAAGCAGATCTGAGCATTGCCACTTAGATTCTTGACATAGCTAAAGAATGCCTTGTGGTTATCTTTGGAGTCCTTGGCAATTTTGATTTCAAAGCTCGCCTTGGATGATTTTATGAGGGATTGCAGTTTCTTGCTGATACTGATCAGGGATGTCTTCCCTTCTTGGGATTTTACTCTTTTCTGTACTAGTTTCCTCCTTCTATTGTATAGCTTGTTTATGGCAGGAGTCCACCAGACTGGTTTCCTTTTCTTGGAGGAGTGAGTCTTGGTTTTGCTTGGGATGGCACGATCCATGCATTCTTGTAGGTGCCCGTAGAATGCATTAGTAAAGGATTTTGCAGCTTGGACAGCATTATCCTTCAGCATGGGGGCCTTGAAACTTTCCACCTCGGTGTTAAGTAACATGAAGTTTGCTTTTGAAAAGTTTTTCATGGTGGTTTCCTTGTCCAGGGGTGGGGGCGGAATGTGGATATCCAAAGTGATTTATTTATGGTCAAATCTAACCAGTGAGGGGTTGACCTCTGGAGTGAAACACTGGTCGCCCATGTTGGTGATGACCAGGTCCAATATGTTGTTACCACTGGTGGGAGTTATGACCAGTTGAACCAGGGTGTTTGAATTTATAAATTCTAGGAAATGTTGTGCAAGGGAGTTAGTACTTGAGTAGTTCTCCCAGTTAATGTTTGGGTAATTGAAATCACCCAATATTAGGGTGTTTGATAGGACCTTTATGTTTCCCAGTGTTTCCAGAAATGTGGAATGGGGGTCCTGGGACATGGTGGGTGATCTGTAGCAAGCTACTATTTGAATTGCAGTTTTGCCCATTGTTAGTTGCACATGGATGATCTCTGAAACATCGTGCTGTACCACTAACCTGGAGTTGTGGGTATCCTTGATGAATATGGATACGCCCCCGCCCTTTGTATTTCAGTTTGGATTCTGTGGCCGAAACGTATGGTATGAGTTGTAGCTTGGTAGTGCTGGGGTGCTCTCTGGAGCCTTAAACCAGATTTCCCTTACTGCACATATATTCAATTTCCTCCATACTGAGGAGTACCTTGAGTGCAAGCATTTTGAGGTTTAGACTTCTGGCATTGAGTAGCATTACCCTCAGTTTTTTGTTACTTCTGCTATTTATGGCAGTGGGTTTGTCTTTTGAGCCTTGCCTAAAAAAGGCACTATGGGGGTGGCAGGAGCCTTGGCCAGTATTCGAAAGCCTAAGGGTAACAGGTGCAAGCTGTCTCTAGCAAAGCAGCGTGGCTTGTCGAGCCTGTCATCCCAGGTGGACAGAAACTGGATCCCCTTTGAATGACACCAGAAACCTAGCCAATTGTTGAAATTGGTGAGGGCAGGATGCTACTCAGGGTCAGGGTCATACCGGTCTGGGCTATGTGATTAGAGAGCTCTTCCATGTCTCTTTTCATGTATTCCAGGGAGGTACAGCTCAGGTCATTCACACCAACATGGACAATTACAGAGTCATATTTATACTTGTTCTGGAGTGACCTGAGCGCTTGTGTTATGTGGCAGATCCTGGCACCCGACACGCAGCTAACAGCAACCTTCTCCTTATTCTGCCTAGTGAGTGGGACGTTTGTGTGCCTGACTATAGAGTCACCTATTACTAGTATGTTGGGTGTGTTATTTTGCCTTAAGGGTTGTGATTGCATGGCACACTGGTTTTGTGAAGTATGTGTTTCATGGTTTGTGTTGGGGGGTGTTGGGGGGTGGAGGTTGCTTGGTTGTTTGCTTTGGAGGTCTCTGTTGGTTTTGCAGATTTTTATTTAGAGCCTCCGAGTATGTTTTCATGTATTTATGTGTGCCTTTTGCTGGTTTAATGGGTCTATGTGAGACTGGTGGTGTGATGCAAGTATTTCCCTTCTCCTCTTGACTGTCTGATCCAGTCTTGGGTTGAGAGAGCTTAGCTTCCAGTTTAGCTGTATAATTGCATCTCTTGCATGTATTAGTGTTTGGTGGTAGGAGGAGAGGATTGTCTGTGTACATGAGGCAGTTGTAACATTGCCTCAAAATGCCCAGATTCACCATTTGGACTAGAGAGTACACCTGAAACTGCCCTTTGGACATGCCTGGATAGGTACAGTGAACTGTTTTACTGGATGGCAAGTAAGGTCGAATAGAGAGCCTTGTCCTTCTGCACAGTACAGGAGGGTCTAGTGCTAGGGTTTATAAGTGCTTTCTATAAGTTTTGAGCAAGTGAAGGGCTGAGAAATGAATGGCTTCCGTGCTTAAGTTGAAAGTTTGTCTAATTCCAAGTTAGTCTAGTTCTAGTTATGATCTCTGAATGTTATCCCTGCATGTTCTGAACTCTTGGCAACAGGAAATCCAAGAAAATATTATTTATATCATAAGAATCATTGCTGAGGGATTCATATAGTAGCACTGGAATATCTGCTGGAGATGGACTTCAGTTTTAAGTAAGATCCTTTCAGCAGGTAGATGTCCATTAGCTTATGCTGGTGCAATTGCCTATACTAGCCATTAGAGGTCAGTCTGGCAATAAGAAAGAACAACTTGCATGCTTTTGTCAGTTTTTCTTTTCTTTTTTTTTTTCTTTTTTTTCTTTTTTTTTTTGCTGAATGAGGAAAACAGTTTGATTAACTTGTGACTAAGTACAATTGTATACTTAGTTCTTTCTTCAAACTGTAAGCAGAGTTTTTGTGATTTATTTGTGAATGACTTATGTCTCCTGAGAAAATCACCAAGAAATCATCTTTTAGTTATTAAATTCTCCTGATGGCTACCGAGCCTCATGCTTACTTTTTATTTATTTTATTTTACATTTGTTTACTGGGAAAGTCCGACTGGACAGTATTTGACCGTTTTCAGCAGAGGCCCGGGGAGAAAAGCTCCACATAGTACATCTTGATACAAAGTCATTTAAATACAAAAACACTTCAGTACAGAAGGCATGCAATATAGTAACAAAATCAAGGTAGTTTCTAATGCTCTGTGCAGGAATATTTTGCTTGGGGGACAAGCACAATATTAAAAATCATGTACATTGTGATACTTTAATAAAACAGATATATGAAGATCAACAAATTCTTATAGTGTTTGTTGAATATAAACACACAATCATACTGGCTAGTTCTTCTGGAACTCCTTTTATTTATTTGGTTGTTTGTTTATTCACTGGGTAGGTAGGTAGGCTGGCACAAGGACTAATTTAACAGTAACCCAGATCACAGGACTCAGACATTACAATTTGGTGAATTGAATGACGAATAGATAACATTTACACAACACATAATCAAATTTTCAGTGAAGACATTTGATGTAAAAGTCCAAACCTGGTAACAAAAAAAAAAAAAAAAAAAAAAAAACAGCAGACCTCACAGCAAAATGGCAAAATTTACTGATTTTATTATTAAATACTTCCATCTCCAAGAAATGAGACTTCTACAGAATACCTTAAATATAACTCCTAACTAGGTTTAAATGCCTAAAGAATCTTTAAAGCAGCAAGAACCCAGATATACAGCAAAAGAAAACACATTGGAACTGCCTTACACAACAAAACTATTAAAAATATATGTTAAAAATATCTGTAACTAAGCTCTTTGAATTAATAAAAATGGTAATCAATATATCAAAATTTTACAAGATTACCATTATGAGAAACAATTAGTATTAATATATTCATTTAAACCAGTTACTGAACAAGCATCAGTCTTCACCTGCCAAAATAATTCTTTCACTTCCAATCTATTTTCCAGGGTTCCTTTAAGATTATTAGTTTGAATCTTACCAAGTACAAAGAACACATCCATGTGGCCACATAAACAACTGCCTTAGTATTACAGTTCACTTTTGGAAAATTATGTTTAAATATCAAATTAATACTACCATCTAAAGCAGTGTTTGTTTACTCACACTATTGGCAACAACCACATTTATAGGTAGTCAGCCCATGTCCTTCGCTAAACATGCCTAACTTGTTTCTTTCAAAAATCATTTTTAAATTATGTTCTTGTTTATAATAAAATATGGTAAACATTCTGTTTTGTCCTTGACATTACCAAAGTGTGTCTAAGATTCCATTTGTCATATATGATATTTTTACCAAATGTATATTGATAGAACATGTCAATATCATAGCGCTAGAAACCAAAAAATCATTATTGTGTGGTCTTCCATGAGACTTAAAAACAGCTTTTAAAAAGGAGCAAACCTGTCCTTTTTACCAGTAATTACTGCACTCTTGGTATTAGCCGATAACCTCTTTCAATAAATAAAGCATGTAAGAATTCAAACTGTTTTAGGAACCTACAAAAACAATTCCAAAAAGGAATAATGGTCAGCCATGTAAACAAAAAGTAGATTAAAAAATGATAAAAACGGACTGAACCGACATTATTTTATTGATCTGATATTCAGAATTCAGAGTTTTTATTTGCATCAGTAAAGATTTATTAATTGTTGAAAGTCTGTTTTGAGTATATATAATTTGTTTTGTTCATCTAACAGTTCCTTGTCCCATTGTTTAATTTTCTTATTTATACCAAAAAAGTGTCCTACTGTAAATATTAACTTTTAGTGAGTCCAAGATCATTAATATATTTGTCTCATTATTTTTATTGAAATACATGAAAAGGGTTGATTTCTTTCAAACACCTTACAAAACTTCACTTATTTTATTACACACACTGGAATTCTACACTTTAAGGCTAGTTTTTAATGATTAATATTTTAAGACTTGAGTGTTATAGTCAGAAATGCGCTATAATATCATTTTGATTTTTTTCATTTTTGATGAGGTCATAGGAGATAATACGTGTCAATTTTTGATAAAGTACCAAGTGAGACATGAAAGAGTCTCTTAGATGTTACATTTTCATACAATTTTGAGTACTTTAGCTGTAGCCGATATTTTGGGTTGTTTGGCAGCACTAAACTATGTTTTCTTAACTATACACTTAAAATCTCCTCTCATAATTAAGCTTCCTTTTATCTTATTGAAAATACAATCAAAATGCTATTGTAGATATTTTGGTACCCACACCTGGGAACCAACACAGATTGTCCAGGGTCCATAGTCTGTTATTATATTCAATAACTAATATGCTAAACATACCATCTTGATCTACCTTTTAGAAAATAATTGTGGGCATAGTCAAACTTCTCCATAAGATTGTTACACCTCTTCTTTTCTTTTTAAAAGTGGATTGTGCTAACCTCTTGTGACAACAGAACTCTTTCTTTATCTGATTCACTGAGTTTTTTGCATATTTAAACCCTGTATTTTATTGGCATTAATATGTTTGGTTGATTTCCCCCTTTTATTATTATTATTATTATTATTATTATTATTACTATTATTATTATTATTATTATTATTAACATTTAATGACAAAGTTAAAATCTATAAGATCAAGTATATATTAGCATTTTTCTTTTAATATTAGCATCATATGACTGATTTTTATGTTAAGAAAGAAAAGCCTTTCCTCTTATTTCTCTTTGATCCTTATTTTAGTTAATGATCATGTGTATTACATTTGCTACACATGTGCATCCATATTTAAAGCCTTGTTCCTAAACACATTAGAAGAAAAATAGAAAAGTGAAACAGTTGCATAGAATCTTTCACAGTTCTTAGCTTGATTAGAATATTTCAATCAAACTACACTCTTCACTATCTAATCAAGAAGTTGCACTCTCCTAATATCTTCCATTTAGGAGTGTTTCTCTACAACCTATGGATAATTGATTGGTAAAATAAATAATCAAAGAAAAACACGGTTCACAATAACGATGCTTTGCTACCACAAGTGCACAATTGCACTGTCTTCTGTGGAAGGCTTCACTGTGCAAAGTTCTACTTTCTTTGCCTGATCACTGGAATCAGATCTCTTTTTGAAAGGACTATTAAAGCAGGTCATTCTCCATATTCTCTGATGGATACTGGGATGGAGAAGGGAGCTCATGGTTAGGATATGGACCACACTATATGTAGGGCCATGGATATATGTATGCCAAATACTACAGGAGGAGAACCATCTATATCAGAACTGGATCCAGCACTAAGCGACCTAGACAGTTACCTATAGCCCGCTGGATGAGAGAGGGCCTGCTGACTGGGGCTGACACAATATTTAACATTTAATTAAACAATTTTAAAAAATTACATTTTTTTTAAGGACACAGTGCTTCTGTACATGCAGCTTTAGTATGATGTACACAGAACAATGCGGATTTAAACAAAGGAACTTTCCTGCCGCTTCTGCTGGGAATTGCTTGCTTTCATGGGAAAGATGAGCCATTGTTTCCTTTAGTAAGTGTATGTGTAATACCCTTTTTAGGGATGGCAGGTTAGTTAATTAACTGGCTCAGGCTGGATGGTAGGTTAGTTAATTAACTTGTTCAGGCTTAAATCCTATACTTTGGTTACAGGAGACAAGAGCCTAAATCCTCTGCACCAAGTACCAGATTGCTCACTCAGTCATCAGGGGTACGTTTTCAAGGATTGTGAGTTTCAGTGCATTTTCAAGGAATTGTGAGTTTCTAGGAAAGAAATGTTTACTGTTTCTCATGCTATGTCTGTTTTCAATGTCCAGCTGTTTTGTGTAGCAAATAGCCATCTGTGTTTGTCCTAAAGAATGTGGAAACAGTGTCAGTAGTACAGCAGGTAGCATACTTGCCTTTGGTGCAAAAGGCTGTGGGTTTTACTCCCACAGCATGTAAATGGATTACTGATACTGTGGTGTGCTTTAAAGGGAGATGGGGGTCTTGACTCATAAGTGTGTTCTCCTTTGGGTGAGATGCCTAGTAGCTTGAAGCCTGTTGTCAGTTTGCCAGACATTCCCTATTGTAATACTATCAGCTTACCATTTTTTAAATGTAACATAGACAATTTATTCCTTACAGCAGCAGGCACTGAATTTGTAGATGAAATACTGAAATATAAAGTTGTTTTTTGGCAGCAACTTCTTCATTAGTCATATATTTCTTTAATGTGGAATTATTTAGAAGACTTTTACTTTTGCAGAGATTGTGTATATTGACTGATACTGTTGGATTGTAATGATAGAAGTCTGAGTGGCCTTTTATAGTTGAAATTTTCTGAAATGGGTAGTTTTGTCATTATTTGTTCATAAGTTTTGTTTCATTGCTTACTGTAAAAATGTTCAAAGCTACAAATTTAAAACAAACTCTAACAAATTGTGTTACAATCAGGAAGGTGAATCAAAAGGACTCATGCAACTATGCATTGTCTTAAAAATGTCTACAAGGGGCCTATGGTTTGAAAACAGCCCAAAGTTAAACTTAATCCACAACTGGCCAGATGCATTTTCATTGAATGTGGGTTTCAATGCCTTTTCAATGACTGTGCATTTTAAGGGAAAAAAATGTATTGTCCATGCTAAATCTATTTTCATTGTGATACTGTATTATTTTGTTTAGCAAATGTCTATCAGTGCTTGTACTATAAAATTTGAAATAAAAGTTTTAAATCAAATCCAGATATCTGTAATCATTTTAGAAGCAAAGAAAAAAATAGTACAAACACTGACAGGTTTGAACAGTGTTTATTGTAACTGGGGAGAAATAGCCAAGTAATGGAACACTGGAATGTGTGCTGGGGATGCTGTGGGGGGATCCATTACCCTGCCTAGGGACCCATTTGGCCATGATCTGGCTCTGATTTGTATTATACAGTGAAGTGGGAACAGGGACAATTGACACAGAACCAATAAGGTGCAAGTAGCAGATGCCTCATGGAAGGATATGAAGGTAACCAGTGGTGTTTTGCAGGTCTCTGTGCTGGGACTTCTTTTGCTTGGAATTTACTTTTCTGACCTCTAGACCACAAACCAAAAAATCTGGTTAACCAAATTGGCATTGTATTGTAGGACCCTGCATGGTCAGACTGTGCAGGAATGGGCGTAGCCTGTGTGATTGATAAAAAAAAGTAAAAAGTAAAAAAGTCAGAATTTTTTTATTAACCGTTTACTCCTATATATATATATATATATATATATATATATATAGTAAGCATGATTTTTTCATGTTTGCTGAGGTTTCACCTAGTAATAGGTTGTTGAAGAAATATTACTTTTTAGTTTCCATGGCTTAATGCACCAAGTAGCTGCTGTTACTGAATAGGTCTTGATAATTTTTCTTTGTGTACTGGATATGTTTCCATGAGTTCCCTTGTACATGGTGAAGTGCCTTATCTCGTGTGCCATGAACAGTAGAAAAATATTGACTTGCTGATGGGTGAGTATATTGAAGCCCCACCACAATCTCTCAGTTCAGAACATGCTGTTTGTTTTGCCACAGCTGTCTAGTTACCCATACCAGTATTTTAGAGGAAAGCAAATTAACTTTCTAATTCAGTAAGTAAATACCTATATAGCTACACTGTTTTTTATTACCTGCTTTTAGGTTTCAGAAGAAAAATGCGTTGGATAGTGGGTGAGTTTTGGGCAGGCCTTCCTGTTGTGCATCTGTGTGAGGTACTACAATACAATAACGCCACCAGATTTGCTGAAGACTTCAAACAGGGAGTCGTTGTCAAGACACCCTCTGTCAATCAAACACTTCTACAAGAATTTGTACTTGTAAACACCTGGTGTGCTAACAATGGGCATAAATTAAATGCTACAAATTATAACATAGTCACATTTAGTAAACCACTTCTTCACCCAGAATATGACATAGACAACACCCCACTGAAAACTGAGAATGTTGTTAGAAACCTTAGCACGTAGGTTGATAATTCCCCTTCCTTTAACCATCACATAATGCGAGTAGCCCTTCTACATAGTGCAGCTGATCACAAAGGGAATATTTTCCAGATCCAAATAGGTAATTGTCCTATTATGTCCAGCACTGATTATATCAATTAATGAATACAATGCCCTGTATAGGATGTCCCTCACTAGACATATAAAAAAACTAGAAAAGCCGCAGAGGTTCCTAACTAAGAAGATCACTGGCTTAAGACCCTAAGTGGACAGAAAAAAACTTGAAGCACTGTTCCTTTATTCAGTGTTTTATAGACCCCTTAGTGGAGTTCTGTTCCTTGCCTTCTGAGTCATTAGAGACTCAGTACTCCAAACTCTTCTGCATGCACATAAATAAAATTGTCCCAAAGGTACCAGAACAAAAGATATAAATCTTCATCATCAGATAAAACAAACTGGACAGATAGCTTCATTACAGAGCACCTTCTTTAACTCTGGAACAGACTCCAATTGCATATTAAGCAGTGTGAGAAATTGGGCCCAATTCCCAAAGACTTGCTCTCAGTGTAGGTAACCACTTACACTGAGTGCAGGTCTTTTAGAACCTTGTTGTTATTGTAAGAATGTTTATAGATAGGTCTGACAGTGAAGTAAGTCACTTACACTGAGTGCAAGTCTTTTGGAATCAGTCATGATTCCAACAGCAACTCTTTTGGAATCTGGCCCATTATTTTCCTTCAAATAGGAACTGGACAATTGGATGGGTATTCACAAATTTGCCCCTGGCTTTATTGGCCTGATCCTCCTTGAGAAAGGAGAGGATTAAGTCTGAGTGTTCATGCTGGCAAGATGTACCTTCTTTTGCTTTACAAGACTCAATTGCCTTGTATTTCCTATGCTCCTATGATCCTAAGATTGTTTTGATGAGGTAATATTGAGGTCTATACAACTGTTTTAGGAGCTTAGCAAGGTCTATGCAAAGGAGTGCATTATATTCAATGATGGATCTAATAAGAGATGTATAAAGCGTGACTAGAACTTCTTTGGACATCGAAGACATACCAAGAAGAATGAACTGTGAAAGGTAAAAAGATTTTCTAACCACCACTGAGATTATTTTATCAACATACAATACTCAAGTCCCTGATGACTGTGCTAAATTTAAGTGAAATGTTTATTAATATGGTAAGCAGCAGCAAACTATGCTGTACTTTTTGGTATTGATGGTAAACCCATTATTGACACACCAAATGTGTTTATTCTGGCCCTTGCTGGAGAATGTGAGCATCAGAATAGGGTTTGATAACCACCGCCAGTTTGTAATTATCAGCAAACTTGGTTAGCCATAGTCCCTTGATATTGGCTTTTATGTCACAGAAGTATATACCAAAGAGGAGGGGACCGAGGAAAGATCCTTGATGGGATGCCTCTGGTGAGTTTTTATGTCTAGAGGAAATAGCCCTGACCTTGATAATATAGGTTCTTTCAGACTCCCAATCCTCAACCAAACTGAGCAGGCATGATATGCCTTTTACAAGCCTGAACCAGTGTGTATCCACTGTTTATTAGTTCAGTTATACTGCGTTTCATAGCCTTGTAAATAATACTATTGAGGCTAATAGGTCTGCAATTCCCAGAGTCAGTAGAGGGGCCACGTTTATGCAAGGGCACTAAAACTGACACTCTGCACACTGTTGGGACATAGCTAGTGGGAATACTAAGCATGAAAAGTTGGTGAAGGGGTTTTCTAGAAGAGAATTTATGCTTCTCCGCAGAAATCCATGGATATTGTCAGGATCCAGGAAGTAGTGTTTTTAAGTTTAGAAAAAGCCAAAAGGACTTGGTCCAAACTGATCTCAGGAAATGGTGTGTGTGTGAAAGAAGCTGGGGGGAGGGTAATGAAGAAAATGCTCCGAATATCAAAACTTTTAAATAAACTGTGTGATTCTCAATTATATTTTCTACATTCATGCAATTTACATGAATTAAAATGTTGTCTTACTATATAAAACAATTTTACTTGTCAGTGTTATTTGGTATGTGTTTAGCACATCACTATTTCTGCAAAAGCAATTGTTACATTTTTACATGGTTTAAAAGTATAAGTTTATGCACAGATATATGCACTTGTTTCTTTGAGCTTAAGTATCACATTTCTAAAATGTGACTAACATGTATATATCCCCAAAATGATTTTCCTGAGTATTATATAATGACAGAAGTAGCACACAGTGACACAGGAGACTAGCATAACAAACACTGTGTGAAGAAGCAGGGAAGACTTTACAACATACCGTCCATGGATGGTTACAGCTGAAACCATAGTAGGTAAATGGAAGAGCTATTTTAAAAGACAGACAGCAAAGACATGACAGAATGATAAAGTAATAATGTTGCACAATTCAAGATAGTGAATTTGTATTACTTTTTGTGGAACACAAGCAAAGCTAAAAAGGAAATAAAACATAAGAATAATTTGCGGTCGAAGAATGAGAACCAAATATACATGTAGTGCTAGTCCAGAGTAGAGAGACAGAACACTAGAGGAACTAAAGGGTGTTTTATCACTTGACAAAAAGTATACAGAAAAGGCTCCGTTTATCAATAGAGTATGTAGGAATCCACTGTGAGTCACCACATTAGAAGGAAAGTGGGCATGCCGAGCTATCTCAGCGGAAACGTAAACACTGTTGAAGCATGTATTAATGTTTCATTAAATCATGAAATAATTCTTAGTACAGAAGCAGTAAATTACATTTTACTACTGTTAATTTCATTAAATGAAATTGCGTGTTTCAAAGCATGGAGGGGGTCATTCAATAAGAAATGCTCAAAATAATTAACTTGGGCGCTTCCATAGTATTACGGTCTAAAAAAAGTATTGTTGACTAGTCAGTAGTGACTGTATTTATGGCCATAAGATGGCATCAGAGTAATACTGAAAGAAATTCTGTCCACTATTCAAAACCACAAAAACAAAAGAACTCTGGAACGGTGCTGTTATGTATCCAAAAATTTTAATAAAACTCTGCCATAAAAAACATACAAACTTCTGAGAGGTAAGCGCTTTCGGGTGTTAACCCTTCATCAGACAAAGGTAAAATGGTGCAGAACACAATTTAAATAAGAACACAGCCAATGAACGATTAGTGAAATCAATTCAGTAAAAAACCCGCCTATTTTTTAAGGTGGGTTTAATAGGAACAACATCATTGAGCCCTGGATTCCTATGTGCCATAAACTCTAGGATCTTCCTTGACTCTATCTGTTCTGTGTAGTGTTTTATATCACCCCCCCCTCTTGTTAAGCCTTACATTGACTATGGCCCTAAAAGTAAAACAATGTGTAGGATGTTCACTAATATGTCTGAACAAAGCATTATGTGTGTCCTTGTTTCTTATACTAGAAAGATGTTGCAATATTCTAACTTTGAACATATTATTCGTCTTGCCCACGTAAAAACATGGGCAGGACTTACAATTAGCCAGATACACTATATCCTTAGTCCTGCAAGTGGCTTTAGCTTTCAACATATAGGTCCTATTAGTAACAGGATGTATAAAAGAGACATCTTGAGAAATATAAGGGCAGGCCTTGCATCTACCACAAGGCTTGCTGCCTACAGATAAAGCAGGGGTATTAGATAAACTAACATGTTCCCCACATAGAATGTCTTTTAGACTCTTATTCTTCCTATATCCAAATACTGGAGTCGGCCCTACTATAGCGTTGATTCTATCATCACTAGTAAGGATGTTCCAGTTGTCCCTTATAATTCCAGTGATATCTTTTATATCACTACTATAAGTGAACATAACCTTAAATCTAGCATCCTGTTTCATTTCTCTTGAAGGTATAGCTAAGTCCCTAGCAGGCCTAGATAACCAGGGCTTATATTTATGACCCCTTTTATCTCAATGCTTCTCTATAACATCTTTGACCATGGTTTCATTATACCCCCTCTCTACAAAAAGATCCTTCAAACTCTCCAATTCATTGTTGAAACAAATATCATCCGTGCAGTTCCTAGATAACCTGGCTAGCTGTCCTTGTACTATGTTGGGAAAAGTGTATCGTGGATGCATACTATCAAAAGTTAAAAATGTATTTTTCCAACACCCCTTTCTATACAGACTGGTAGAAAAACCTTGTAAAGTCTGTGCTATTGTGACATCTAAGAAGTCTATCTCAGTATAAGATGTTACTTCCGTAAACTTAAAGAAATCTGTTGTGGAGTGTAGAAAATCAATAAATAATTTAAGGATGATGGTATCACCCTTCCACAAAATAAAACATCATCCACAAAGCGTTTATAAAAGCCAATATATGGCTTCCATTCTCTATTGTTAAAAATGTACAAATTCTCCCAATAGGCTAGTACCAGGTTAGCATAGGTGTTCGCACAGGGTGTGCCCATGGCTACACCCTGTGCTTGCCTATATGTCTGTTCTAGACCCAAAAATACATTATTTTCCAAAACTAACCTAAGTATAGTTGTAACCTGTTTGATATAATGATCTAGGGCTCCATTTTCTCTCAACAATGTATCAATTGCCATTATGCCATAATCATTGTGTATAACCGTGAAAAGGCTCTGTACGTCCAATGTAACCATGAGATAATGTGAATCATGAGGGGCCCTAACTAACCCTCCAAGTGCCTTCAAAAAATCTCCTGTGTCTGTTAATATGTTTTCCATTTTATTAACATATGGCCTAAGTGTGGTTTCTAACCATATAGAGGCATTTTCTGTGACCCATTTTCTACCTGTAACTATGGGTCGTATCGGGGGGTCTGACAAAGATTTATGTATCTTAGGCAGGCCTTTGAAGAGTGGTATAACAACCCCTTCCATTCTAAGAAAATTGTATAACTCTTCACTTATGACCATGTCATCCAAGAGTTCTTCCAAGGTCTTGTGGACTTTCTCTATCATATGTTTCACCATTAAAGGGTTCATTAATCTATAGGTGTGTGTGTCAGATAGTAACTGGCTTAGTTTGTTGTGATATACCAATGTATCCATCACACCTATGGCCCCTCCTTTATCAGCCATCTTAATGGTAATATCTCTATTATCACATAAATTTTGGAGGGCTTGTCTCTGTAATACAGTTAAATTATAATATTTCTGAGTACTACCATTATGAAAGTATGCCATAAGGTCCCTTTCACAGGCATTAATAAACAGTTGTAAAGATGGTGTCAATGGAGGAACAAACGTGCTAGGCTGTCTAAGTGTGGAACTACTATTAACAACACTGCCAAACATATTTCTAAGAGCCACTCCCCTGCAAAAAAGCATGAGATCCATGACTACATCTTGATAATTGCAAGTCCTGCTCAGGACAAATGACAAACCCTTGTTCAACACATATAACTCCTCAGCATTCAAAACATATGAGGACAAATTATATACAATGTTATCATTGTCGCAGTTACCACAAGTAGTCACTCTAATGTTCTCCGCTTCTTGCACGGGTCTCTGCCTTCGCTTAAGGAGCGTTTCCACACCCCTGTCTTCTTTTTCACGGGTACTGGTAGAGTTTCCAAAAAATGTCGTTCTGCCGAAGGAATCTTGGGCGTCTTGGCCGCTCATCATTCACTGTTGTCGTGTTTGCAGAATCCACTGCGAATGGTGTCTCCGACGTAGTGGCATTATCCACCTGACGGGAAGCCATAGACGCATTCATGTCTCTAACATCAAGGGACTGAACAATTGCTACTGTATTCTCGGAAATGTGTGCTGCATCAGCTGCAGAAATCACGTGACCACGTGATTCAGATGTAGTTACATGCAAGCAAGTGGAGTTCGATGCCACTGGATGTTCCGTATTACCATTAGAGTTATCAGAAATACTAGAAGCTGTAGCAAAGGCTCTGTATGGCTGTTTGCTGGTGGTGACATTTCTTTTGGGCAAATCCCCCCTGGTTCTAGCCCAAACAAAAATCTCTCCATTGGAGAAATCAGTATAGTCTCTAGTAAGTTTGTTCATCTTGGTTGTTTTTAGTTTATTGTCGCTATCACGTAGAGAGCGGTAAAGCTCTTCTAATTTCTGTGAATAACCATTACCTATAAAGTCATTACACAGTTTATGTTGTAACGCACCTGTTTCTTGTTTCAAGGTGGCTATCTCAGGTGCAAAAAATTCAATGAGGAATTCCATATATTGAAAGCTAGTTTTTATGTTAATAAATTGCCATCTTGCCAACAATGTAGGATAGCGATCTCCCTGCGTAGGAATACAGAGTACTCTCATGCCACGGGGTACAATACCATATGAAAGACATGCTTCAAAATGAAAAGTTTGCCATAAGAGGCGTTGTAGCCTCCCCATTATATAGTTGTAGTCCCTGAGGAGTTCCTTAAAATTTTTATCAACTGTTGCTGGTATAGAGTTACTCAAACCAGTGTCTTTCAAAGTCACAAAACCCATCTGTAACAGAGGGTTGTCCACAGGTAAAAGATTAGGAAAATTCCTACCATGGGAATGCTGCTGTAAACCATCATTGTCCATAATTCCACTAACAGAACGTTGCTCCACAGACATAACAGCTCAGCACCAATAAAGCACAAAACTGTAGTAAATCCAAAAAACAAATGCTTGGTGCTGATACCCCAACCAGAGAACAACGATTGAGAAGCCACAAAAACAAAAGAACTCTGGAACGGTGCTGTTATGTATCCAAAAATTTAATAAAACTCTGCCATAAAAAACATACAAACTTCTGAGAGGTAAGCGCTTTCGGGTGTTAACCCTTCATCAGACAAAGGTAAATTGGTGCAGAACACAATTTAAATAAGAACACAGCCAATGAACAATTAGTGAAATCAATTCAGTAAAAAACCCGCCTATTCAATACTATTCAAAACAAGATGTAAGAAACAAATTAAAGAGATTCCATGTTGGTCCTTTAGCAGAAAACACAAAGACACTGGAACACAGAAGTGATTTGTGTTAGTTAAAACTAGTAAACTGAAATTGTTAAAAAAGGGGACATTTGTTTTGATATGGCGGTTTCTTCTTATGCATGCTTTATTTATTTATTTTTCTGTTATTGCCACTTTATTTATCCAAACTTTTACTAATTATAAAATAGCATTTTGTGTCATTTCAAATGCTTTAGAAGATGCCAGTTCCTGTGGATCCGATAGTAGAGCACCCAGTCCTTTCTTAGCCAATGTTTTTGTTTTGTGAAAAATACAAACCTCTGTCAGTCTTCCTTTTGTCTGACACTTAAAAGTTCAGTCAAGGCTGCCTTCCTTTTGTGAAGTACAATTGTCAATGTGGAAAAATTCATAACATCACATAATTTAACTATGCTTTTGTTTCAGATAGGATATAATACGAGAATACTAACAAACTATTATTCCAGAGGGACATTCCAGGATAACTGGATGTGTAAACATCAGCCACACTTCATTGGGTTTGACAGTAAAACAGAACAGTTTACAGCAGTGACACACATATTTTTTTTCTGCAAGCCACACACATACAGACAGCTGGGGTATGCAAAAAGGTACATGGCAGAAATATCAGTCCTGATCATACATCTCTTGTTGTTTAATTATTTATTGCAGTTTGTTAACTGAGTGAGTGGACTGGTACAAAGACCCTTTTCAAGGATGAACCAGGCTAAATGAGCAGAAATTTAATATATATATATATATATATATATATATATAAATATATATATATATATATATATATATTGTGAAGATTGGGGGAAGATGGGTCAAGGCTGCTAGCCTAGTCAAATAGAATTTAATACATAATTCTGTCATTTGTAAAAAAAAATGTAAAATACAGCCTTGTTTCTTAAATGAAAAATAAAACACTGAAAAATGTGAATTTAAGATTGTAGAATCATTGCCATCTGCTATAAGGAAAACTAAGCCAAGCATTTCATCTGTTCCTTTGAAGTTAAAATTATGTCTTGTATACCTTTTTGATCTAGATAGTGGTGCCGAAGAGGCTAACTGAACACATTCTTTCTATTGTCTTAACTTAAGGAATAATTACTAGAGTGTACATATGAAATGTCTTTTATTGTTGTAGTTTCCTGAGCAGGTGTTAGATTTTTAAATAATGTATCTCTTTTGGCCTGGGAACTCCAGACTAATTGTCAAAATGATGTAAATTGTATACTGGGAATACCTAAGTGTCAATATGATGTAATCTGGGAGGGCTAAGCAGAAATGTTTGTTAGTGAGTTTAAAAACTATTGTTGAGAGAGAGACTGAAGCATTTTGATCTTGATATCCAACTCTCAGCACTGCCATATGCTCTCTTTATGTAAGTAGTATCTTAGAAGTATGTTTTCTTGTAGTAATAGCTAGGAACTTAGAAGAAAGTTAGACTAAGTGTTTTTCTGTTATATCAGAACTTTCCTACTGTATTGTTTTAAGTTTCTGTGTGATCTCTGAACTCTTAGATATCACTGTGTTGTAGTAGTATTGTCTTGTGTTGTTAATTATTTATTATTAAATATTTTAAAACCTTTTACCTGTGGCTGGTTTATGTAGAGATAAGTAAGCTCTAGAGTACATTACATATTTATAGAGTTTATTGTACAAGGCCACTCTAATAAGCCTTAGACTGATTAGTCACATTACCAATTGGATACTAATGTTGTACAGTAATAATTGGACATCCTTTTAAGGGCCTTTGTGTAGCTGATAAGTATTAGCTGGTGGTGGCAGCAATTACTACTGTATAGTATGGGTAAAGGGGCACAGCTGGAGAATCTGTGCCAGCCTTTCCCAGGAGTGTCTGTGAAGTGTATAAATACTTATCTCAAAGTGTGCGTGATTTGTCAGCTACCTGGGCAGGGGCACGAAGCACTGGTGGGATAGAGAGGGTACTGGAGGTTAGCTTGCCAGCTAGGCTGAGATCTGGACCCTATAGCTGTATCAGTGGGGAGTATTACTGGGAACCTGGGGAGCAAGGGAGCAACCAGTCCCAGACTAACTGTGATCTCTGTGTGCACTTAAGGGAAATTGTACTTTACTGTGTGTGTATTTGTTATCCATTCTCCGATATGAGACACCCTCCCTTGTGTTAGTGGCAAGGATTCAGGGCCCTTGATTGCTGGACGAGGGCACGGCCATCATATATACACACACACACACACACACACACACACACACACACACACACACACACACACATTTATATATATATATATATATATATATATATATATATATATATATATATATATATAAAGAGAGAGAGAGAGATAATATATGTATATGGGTTGTGGACAGTTGCTTGAATGACCAGCTGTGTTGACATCTGTTTGGTTGATTTGGTTGACACCATTTGGCTGATGCAGAGAGATAGCAAACATGTGCTTGAGATTAACAGTCCTTGGGTAGGGGAATATTTCCTTTTCCTGCGGACTGTGTGATATCATAGTTAGCATGTATGTATGTATGTATGCATATATATATATATATATATATATATATATATATATATATATATATATGTATGGATCCACTATGAAATACCAAAACTCACTCTACCGATGCCCAAAATCCCGAGATCAAACACCCGAAACACTACGATACCGAACAACCAAAACCGCAAAATTCAAACTACCGAAAACTACACACAACATACACCACACACAGACACATGCACACACCTTCCCCCAAAACATAAACACACAAATCTAACCTACAGACAAGAAGGGGGCAAGCCCCCTGCACCTCCCATGTGGGGGCTGCGCCCCCCCCCCACACCCCGCTCTACTTAAATATTTTAACTCCAAGGTCACACTACAAAGACAAACACACGAATACACCACCACACGCCTACATCCCCCTCGCACACACATCACACTCACAACACACGCATACATACTAAACTCCTAACCGACACTGTTAAACAGAAATACTTACCTGCCCTTCCACCATACCGCAATACCAGAAGTGCGAACTTCAAAATCCCGATAGTCGGGATTTTGAAATTCGCGCTTCTGGTCTTTTGGTAGTTTGGTGTTTCGGCTATATGGTCTCAAAAGTTTGAAATTCAGTATTTCAAACTTTCGAGATTATGTAGTGTTCCCATATATATAAATAAATATATATATATATATATATATAAATATATATATATATACATATATATGTGTATATATATATATATATATATATATATATATATATATATATATTAGGGTAGGCCATAGGCATGCATAGGAATTGTCAGTGCGTTGTTGTGTTGACATTTTAACATCGATATTATAGATGTTGGTGTAGCTGGTCATTTCACCAGTTGCTCTACACCCGCATATTTTGTACATATAAAACAAATAGCATCAGAACCACTAGATCCAAGGATTTACATTTTGCTTGTGACATAAATAAGACATGTTTGTGGGACAAATATGTGTCTCATAGGATCCTGATTCTCTGGAACAGGCACCTTTTCCATGTGAAGCAGATTCCATTCCTAAACCCTATCTGAGCATAACCTTGTACAATGTATGAGAAACTGTGAATCCACCCATGTCTGGCCCTCTTGTCTCTGACAGTGACAGACAGAGGCAGACAGCAATGCTCAAACTAACATACCCATAAAACATAACCTCTACAAACTTCCTAACATACCCCCTCCTAATAAACAGCCATGATACATAGGAACACAGCTGGCTTAGATCACATGGTTAGGCCTATAAAGGCCCTGGAGGTCATTAGCCTTCTATATATATTCATGTTTTCTCCCAGTGATTTCTTTTCACTCTATTTTTCAGTAACTGGTAGTGTATGGAGCAAATAAAGTTTCATGCACTACAAAGAATTATAAATGGTTCTCACTTATTATGTGTTCTCAACATGGATGCCAAGATTCACCCCTTGAGCTTTGTTCTCAAGATCATTTTTTTTGGCATCCATATCTTGAACACATAATAAATGAGTTATGATTGGAGACCCACTCATAATCCTCTA